>NW_025533652.1:0-70000 GCF_020615455.1 Coregonus clupeaformis
CTGTCCATTTAATCTGTTTCATTATGATCTAAGAAGGAAAAACTGATCCGAGATCAGTACTCCTACTCTTTATGAATACTGTCAGCAGGTGACTCCTCAAGGATGAGGCTCATGATTTAAAAAGTTATACTTTTTTATCTTTACAGAAATTGTTTTTATTTAAACCAAGGAAGTTTGAGTTAGTAGCGATGAATTTTCAACGTCCGCTGCTGTAAACCTTATTTGATTGGATGTTATAGACCCCCATCTGAACAGTTTCTTTCCCCATGCTGTAGCCCTCACCAACTGGCCATCTGGCCCATAGAGACTAAAGGACTGCACATATACCTATGCTGCACACCACATCAAGTAAAGACCACATAGCTAACAGTTATATGCTTTTCTGTTTTTATACCCACTTTTACAGCCATTGAATGGACTGGTATCCAATGACTCAGTAGAATATACTGACTAGTTAATACCTCCCAATAAGGGTTCAGCAACATCAAGCAAGGAGCACTAAACAGACAGGCATTAAAAATAAGTCTTAAGAAATATTGAACCAAAACATTAACCCGTAACGGATATGGTGGAATTGTACTGTGAGCTGGGTCAGTCTAAACACATGGCTCGGGTGGAACCACCTTTTGGCTTTCCACTGAAAAGAGGGGGCAGCTGCATCCAAATATGGCCCGAACGGAGTAAGGCCAAGTGGGTGTGTGGAAAGGAATGTAGTGGGCAGGTGTGGAAAGGAAAGGAGTGGGTGTGTCGAAAGGAAAGTAGTGGGCGGTGTGGAGAAGGAGTGGGTGTGTCGAAAAAAGTAGGGCATGTGGAAAAGGAGTGGGTGTGACCGAAAAGAAAGTAGGCGTGTGGAAAGGAGTGGTGGGGTGTCGAAGGAAAGTAGTGGGCGTTGTGGAAAAGGAGTGGCTGTGTGAAGAAAGGAAGTGATGGGCATGTGGGAAAGGGATGGGTGTGTCGAAAGGAAAGTATGGGCGTGTGGAAAAGGAGTAGGTGTGTCAAACGCTACTGACTACAGGTTAGATGATTTTGATTGAGAAGTGTTGTTTTTCTTCTGTGTCTTCCTTGGGGTAGGAAACTACCTACATACATTGAGCTACCGTGACACCAGAGTTTGGACTTCAGTTTTTAAGCCAGAGGATGAGTCTGAGTCGATATTTCACTGGTTAGTTTGAACAAATAATGGTACATTTTCAGTTCTAAAACTGATGATTGTTTATTTGGTGTTGATTGGGGAAAGTATTGATGAGGGTGTACTTCATGTGTAGAACATGCGTGTGCAGCTGTCCACCAGCTACTAGGTAGCTACTTCCCATTGAGTCTGGAGTTAGTTTTTGTAGTACTTCCCATTGAGTCTGAGTTAGATTTTAGTAGCTACTTCCCGTTGAGTCTGAGTTAGTTTTAGTAGCTACTTCCCATTGAGTCTGAGTTAGTTTTAGTAGCTACTTCCCATTGGAGTCTGGAGTTAGTTTTAGTTACTTCCCATTGAGTCTGAGAGTTAGTTTTAGTAGTTACTTCCCATTGAGTCTGGGAGTTAGTTTGTATACTACTTCCCCACATTGAGTCTGAGTTAGTTTTAGTAGCTACTTACATTGAGTCTGAGTTAGTTTTAGTAGAAGCTACTTCCCATTGAGTCTGAGTTAGTTTTAGTAGCTACTTCCCATTGAGTCTGGAGTTAGTTTTTAGTAGCTACTTCCCATCGAGTCCTGAGTTAGTTTTAGTAGCTACTTCCCATTGAGTCTGAGTTAGTTTTGTAGTAGCTACTTATTGAGTTCCTGAGTTAGTTTTAGGTAGCTACTTCCCATGGAGTCTGAGTTATTTTAGTAGCACTGCCCATTCAGTCTGAGTTAGTTTTAGTAGCTACTTCCCCATTGAGTCTGGAGTTAGTTTTAGTATACTTCCCATTGAGTCTGGAGTTAGTTTTAGTAGCTACTTCCCAGTGAGTCTGAGTTAGTTTTAGTAACTCCTTCCCAGCTTTTGGACTTGGTGTATATATCAACATTTCCGTAACAAACCAACCTCTTAACAATATATATCAACATTGTATCAACCACCCCCTCATAACTAATATATCAACAGTCTCCCGGGAAGGACTGCCCGTTGCAGTGATCTCGCCATCACGGTTGACAACTCCGCTGTGTCCTCCTCCCAGGAGTGCGGCGAGCCTAGGCGTGACCCTGGACAACACCTGTCGTTCTCCCGCCAACATCAACGGTGACCCACCTCGCAGGTTCATGCTCTACAACATTCGGAGAGTACGACCCTGCCTTACACGAGGAAGCGGCACAGGTCCTAATCCAGGCACTTGTCATCTCCCGTCTGGACTACTGCAACTTGCTGTTGGCTGGCCTCTGCCTGTCATTAAACCCTACAACTCATCCTTAGAATGTGCTTCCGCAGCCCGTCTGGTGTTCAAACTTCCCAAGTTCTCTACGTCACCCCCTCCTCCGCACACTCCACTGGCTTCCAGTTGAAGCTCGCATCCACTACAAGACCATGGTGCTTGCCTATGGAGCAGTGAGGGGAACGCACCTCGTACCTTCAGGCTCTGATCAGTCCCTACACCCAAACGAGGGCATTGCGCTATCCACCTCTGGCCTGCTGGCTCCCTTCCATCGGAAGCATAGTTCCCTGGGCTCAGCCTAATCAAAACTGTTCGCTGCTCTGGCACCCCAATGGGGGAACAAGCTCCTCACGACGCCAGATGTGAGTCACTCACCACCTTCCGGAGAACATTTGAAACCCCACCTCTTTAAGGGAATGGGATAGGATAAAGGAATCACTTCTAAAAGTGGTTATCCCACTGGCTATAGGGTGAACGCACCAATTTGGTGAGTCGCTCTGGCTAAGAGCGATCTGCTAAATGATGTTGAGTGTGCTTCCTCGAGCAAGGCACCACCCCAATTGCTCCTTAAGACTCGCTCTTGTGGATAAGAGCGTCTAAATGACTAAAATGTAAAATGTATCAACCAACCCCTCAGCAACTAATATATCAACATTGTATCAACCACCCCCCATATCTAATATAACAACATTGTATCAACCACCCTCATAACTAATATATCAACATTGTAATCAACCACCCCCTCATAATAATATATCAACATTGTATCAACCACCCCCTCATCTAATATATCAACATTGTATCAACCACCCCCTCATAACTAATATATCAACATTGTATCAACCACCCTCATAACTAATATATCAACATTGTATCAACCACCCACTCATAACTAATATATCAACATTGTTCAACCACCCCCCTCATAACTAATATATCAACATTGTATCAACCACCCCCCTCATATCTAATATATCAACATTGTATCAACCACCACCTCATAACTAAATTATATCAACATTGTATCAACCACCCCCTACATGACTAATATATCAACATTGTATCAACCAACCTCATAACTAATATATCAACGTTGTATCAAACCACCCTCATAACTAATATATCAACATTGTATCAACCACCCCCTCAGTATCTAATATATCAACATTGTATCAACCACCCCCTCATAACTAATATATCAACATTCGTATCAACACACCACTCATAACCAATATATCAACATTGTATCAACCACCCCTCATAACTAATATATCAACATTGTATCCAACCCTCCCATAACTAATATATCAACATTGTATCAACCACCCCTCATATCTAATATATCAACATTGTATCAACCATATCCCTCATATCTAATATATCAACATTGTATCAACCACCCTCATAACTATATATCAACATTGTATCAACCACCCCTCTCATAACTAATATATCAACATATGTATCAACCACCCCCTCATAACTAATATATCAACATTGTATCAACCACACCCTCATAACCAATATATCAACATTGTATCAACCACCCCCTCATAACTAATATATCAACATTGTATCAACCACCCCCTCATAACTAATATATCAACATTGTATCAACCACCCCTCATATCTAATATATCAACATTGTATCAACCACCCCCTCATATCTAATATATCAACATTGTATACAACCACCCCCTCATAACTAATATATCAACATTGTATCAACCACGCCTCATAACTATATATATCAACATTAGTATCAACCACCCCTCATAACTAATATCAACATTGCATCAACCACCCCCTCATAACTAATTATATCAACATTGTATCAACCACCCCTCATAACTAATATATCAACATTGTATCAACCACCCCTCATATCTAATATATCAACATTGTATCAACCACCCCCTCATAACTAATATATCAACATTGGGTATCAACCACCCCTCATAACTAATATATCAACATTGTATCAACCACCCCCTCATAACTAATATATCAACATTATCAACCACCCCCTCATAACTAATATATCAACATTGTATCAACCAACCCTCATAACTAGTATTATATCAACATTGTATCAACCACCCCCTCATAACTAATATATCAACATTGTATCAACCACCCCTCATAACTAATATATATCAACATTGTATCAACCACCCCCTCATAACTAATATATCAACATTGTATCAACCACCCCTCATAACTAATATATCAACAGTTATATCAACCACCCTCTCATAACTAATATATCAACATTGTATCAACCACCCCCTCATAACTAATATATCAACATTGTATCAACCACCCCTCATAACTAATATATCAACATTGTATCAACCAGCCCC
This sequence comes from Coregonus clupeaformis, assembly GCF_020615455.1. Taxonomy (NCBI): domain Eukaryota; kingdom Metazoa; phylum Chordata; class Actinopteri; order Salmoniformes; family Salmonidae; genus Coregonus; species Coregonus clupeaformis. The sequence goes on from NW_025533652.1 coordinate 4,705, forward strand.
CTCATAACTAATAGTATCGACATTGTATCAACCACCCCTCATAACTAATATATCAACATTGTATCAACCACCCCCTCATAACTAATATATCAACATTGTATCAACCACCCCCCTCATAACTAATATATCAACATTGTATCAACCACCCCTCATAACTAATATATCAACATTGTATCAACCACACCCTCATAACTAATATATCAACATTGTATCAACCACCCCCTTCATAACTAATATATCAACATTGTATCAACCAATTTCCCTCATAACTAATATATCAACATTGTATCAACCACCCCTTCTGCGGGACTAATATATCAACATTGTATCAACCACCCCTCATAACTAATATATCAACATTATCAACCACCCCTCTATAACTAATATATCAACATTGTATCAACCACCCCTCATAACTAATATATCAGCATTGTGTATCAACCACCCCTCATAACTAATATATATCAACATTGTATCAACCACCCCCTCATAACTAATATATCAACATTGTATCAACCAACCTCATAACTAATATATCAACATTGTATCAACCACCCACCTCATAACTAATATATAAACATTGTATCAACCACCCCCTCATATCTAATATATCAACATTGTATCAACCACCCCTCATAATTAATATATCAACATTGTATCAACCACCCCTCATAACTAATATATCAACATTGTATCAACCACCTCATAACTAATATATCAACATTGTACCAACCACCCCCTCTGCAACTAATATATCAACATTGTATCAACCACCCCCCTCATAACTAATATATCAACATTGTTATCAACCACCCCCCTCATAACTAATATATCAACATTGTAGTCAACCACCCCCTCATAACTAATATATAAACATTGTATCAACCACCCCCTCATAACTAATACATCAACATTGTATCAACCACCCCTCGATAACTATTATATACAACATTGTATCAACCACCCCCTCATAACTATTATATCAAACATTGTATCAACCACCCCTCATAACTAATATATCAACATTGTATCAACCACCCCCTCATAATTAAATTATATCAACATTGTATCAACCACCCCCTCATTAACTAATATATCAACTTGTATCAAACCACCCCCTCATAATGCCCCACATTCATCGACACACACTAATGTCAGATACTGTTTATATTTAATGAACAATAAGCCTACCAAACATAATTAGTGATTCTAATGTAACGCATATAGGCCCTTTTTTTATTGTGTAATTCGTTACTCAATTTCTAATGGACAGATATTGGATTCCATCAAAGAACTCTGGTCAAATGTAGTGCACTTTCAAGGGAATAGCGTGGCATTTGGAACAGAAAGGATCCAGTACCTTTGTCCATTGAACAAACATTGTTCCAGTGTGACGAGGTGTGTAAAGCGTAGGAGTCAGGCGCAGGAGGAAAAATACCGAAGTCCAGAGTTTATTCTGTTTACATAAATCAAACGCTCCAAGCGTCCAAAACGAAACTATACAAGGGAATAGCGTGGCATTTTGGAACAAATGGATCCAGTACCTTTGTCCATTTAACAAACATTGTTCCAGTACAAAGACAGTGATCCAAACAGAATGTTGTGAGACTAACTATATTGGAAAAGGCCCAGGTAAAATGAACAACTGTAGGACATATGAAACTGTGAGACTAAGACATGAGCTGTTTTCTAATATTGCACCAACGTTTTAAGCCATATCAGGACCTCGGACAGCTGTTGCTAGCGAGCGCAGGAGAAATGCAAGGCTCGTCGTGCTGAGTTTTCCAGCACCGCGGCAGCGGAGACTGGAGAGCGCCACTAACGGCAAATAGGAAGACCACAAGATGAGTCTTTTGTCTTCTGTAAACATTGCACTTTGAAATGACGATATGAATTCTGTGATTTTCAACCATCTGACCTGCTGCTGTCTGATTCATATCATCTGATTATGTTTGTTCTCTACTGTTATCAACTGATTGACTCTGTATGGGTTGCTTTGGCTGAAGAGAACAACACGTTTGATCAGGAGCCCATAGACTGTGGAACTTGCAATTGAACAGTCTCTACAGTAAATAGCATTTGATCTACCGCACTAAGATATTAGCTATGTCGCAATCTGTTAGAGGAACAGGCGAGGCTAAAGGTCAAGAATGGACAGAGAGTGATTTAAAACACAGATATTGAATAATAACATAATAAAATGAATCAATTCAAACATAAAGCATAAAGCATAACCTGATAATAATGAACCAATGAATGGAGGCCTACTGAGTCCAAGTGGCCACATAAATAACACTACAAAGTGTTTTACTTGAACACTTCTGAGTCATTCCACAACACTTTTTATGACCCAACGAAGAGCCTTCGACTATGAGGTCCTATTTGATCTTTCCTAGCTCTGCCGTTGAGAAAGAGCCTTCAGCTATGAGGTCCTATTTGATCTTTCCTAGCTCTGCCAGCTGAGAAAGAGCCTTCAGCTATGAGGTCCCTATTGGATCTTTCCTAGCTGTGCCGTTGAGAAAGAGCCTTCAGCTATGAGGTCCTATTGATCTTTCCTAGCTCTGCCGTTGAGAAAGAGCCTTCAGCTATGAGGTCCTATTGGATCTTTCCTAGCTATGCCGTTGAGAAAGAGCCTTCAACTATGAGGTCCTATTTGATATTTCCTAGCTATGCCGTTGAGAAAGAGCCTTCAGCTAGGTCCTATTGGATCTTTCCTAGCTCTGCCGTTGAGAAAGAGCCTTCAGCTATGAGGTCCTATTGGATCTTTCCTAGCTCTGCCATTGAGGCGCTGGCGATCACACCTGGAACACGGCCCTGCATCATCACCATTACGGCTGTTGTTTACACCATCCAAAAACAATCCATTGCAATTTTCAAACAGGAAAAGTGGGCATCATTTCGAAAGCTTATTCTATTGCCAACATGACTAACTAAGTTCAAATGGTTGGCACCAATGTTCCCTCAAATTTTGGGGAGCACAGAGCACATTTTAGGTCTTGTGAGCGGAAACTTGAAAGTTTTGAGAATTTTGTGCAACTTCCAGAACATGTTTACAGTGAACACTGGAGGCTGTACCCTTACAGTTGTAGACAGTAGCCAATAGGCTGTACCCTGACAGTTGTAGACAGTAGCCAATAGGCTGTCCCCATACAGTTGTAGACAGTAGCCAATAGGCTGTACCCTTACAGTTGTAGACAGTAGCCAATAGGCTGTACCCTGACAGTTGTAGACAGTAGCCAATAGGATGTACCCTTACAGTTGTAGACAGTAGCCAATAGGCTGTACCCATACAGTTGTAGACAGTAGCCAATAGGCTGTACCCTTACAGTTGTAGACAGTAGCCAATAGGCTGTACCCTGACAGTTGTAGACAGTAGCCAATAGGCTGTACCCTGACAGTTGTAGACAGTAGCCAATAGGCTGTACCCTTACAGTTGTAGACAGTAGCCAATAGGCTGTACCCTTACAGTTGTAGACAGTAGCCAATAGGCTGTACCCTGACAGTTGTAGACAGTAGCCAATAGGCTGTACCCTGACAGTTGTAGACAGTAGCCAATAGGCTGTACCCTTACAGTTGTAGACAGTAGCCAATAGGCTGTACCCTGACAGTTTTAGACAGTAGCCAATAGGCTGTACCCTGACAGTTGTAGACAGTAGCCAATAGGCTGTACCCTGACAGTTGTAGACAGTAGCCAATAGGCTGTACCCTGACAGTTGTAGACAGTAGCCAATAGGCTGTACCCTTACAGTTGTAGACAGTAGCCAATAGGCTGTACCCTTACAGTTGTAGACAGTAGCCAATAGGCTGTACCCTGACAGTTGTAGACAGTAGCCAATAGGCTGTACCCTTACAGTTGTAGACAGTAGCCAATAGGCTGTACCCTTACAGTTGTAGACAGTAGCCAATAGGCTGTACCCTGACAGTTGTAGACAGTAGCCAATAGGCTGTACCCTGACAGTTGTAGACAGTAGCCAATAGGCTGTACCCTTACAGTTGTAGACAGTAGCCAATAGGCTGTACCCTTACAGTTGTAGACAGTAGCCAATAGGCTGTACCCTGACAGTTGTAGACAGTAGCCAATAGGCTGTACCCTGACAGTTGTAGACAGTAGCCAATAGGCTGTACCCTGACAGTTGTAGACAGTAGCCAATAGGCTGTACCCTGACAGTTGTAGACAGTAGCCAATAGGCTGTACCCTGACAGTTGTAGACAGTAGCCAATAGGATGTACCCTGACAGTTGTAGACAGTAGCCAATAGGCTGTACCCTTACAGTTGTAGACAGTAGCCAATAGGCTGTACCCTGACAGTTGTAGACAGTAGCCAATAGGCTGTACCCTTACAGTTGTAGACAGTAGCCAATAGGCTGTACCCATACAGTTGTAGACAGTAGCCAATAGGATGTACCCTTACAGTTGTAGACAGTAGCCAATAGGCTGTACCCTTACAGTTGTAGACAGTAGCCAATAGGCTGTACCCTGACAGTTGTAGACAGTAGCCAATAGGCTGTACCCTTACAGTTGTAGACAGTAGCCAATAGGCTGTACCCTGACAGTTGTAGACAGTAGCCAATAGGCTGTACCCTGACAGTTGTAGACAGTAGCCAATAGGCTGTACCCTTACAGTTGTAGACAGTAGCCAATAGGCTGTACCCTTACAGTTGTAGACAGTAGCCAATAGGCTGTACCCTTACAGTTGTAGACAGTAGCCAATAGGCTGTACCCTGACAGTTGTAGACAGTAGCCAATAGGCTGTACCCTTACAGTTGTAGACAGTAGCCAATAGGCTGTACCCTTACAGTTGTAGACAGTAGCCAATAGGCTGTACCCTTACAGTTGTAGACAGTAGCCAATAGGCTGTACCCTGACAGTTGTAGACAGTAGCCAATAGGCTGTACCCTGACAGTTGTAGACAGTAGCCAATAGGCTGTACCCTGACAGTTGTAGACAGTAGCCAATAGGCTGTACCCTTACAGTTGTAGACAGTAGCCAATAGGCTGTACCCTGACAGTTGTAGACAGTAGCCAATAGGCTGTACCCTTACAGTTGTAGACAGTAGCCAATAGGCTGTACCCTGACAGTTGTAGACAGTAGCCAATAGGCTGTACCCTTACAGTTGTAGACAGTAGCCAATAGGCTGTACCCTTACAGTTGTAGACAGTAGCCAATAGGATGTACCCTTACAGTTGTAGACAGTAGCCAATAGGCTGTACCCTGACAGTTGTAGACAGTAGCCAATAGGCTGTACCCTGACAGTTGTAGACAGTAGCCAATAGGCTGTACCCTTACAGTTGTAGACAGTAGCCAATAGGCTGTACCCTGACAGTTGTAGACAGTAGCCAATAGGCTGTACCCTGACAGTTGTAGACAGTAGCCAATAGGCTGTACCCTGACAGTTTTAGACAGTAGCCAATAGGATGTACCCTGACAGTTGTAGACAGTAGCCAATAGGCTGTACCCTTACAGTTGTAGACAGTAGCCAATAGGCTGTACCCTGACAGTTGTAGACAGTAGCCAATAGGCTGTACCCTTACAGTTGTAGACAGTAGCCAATAGGCTGTACCCTTACAGTTGTAGACAGTAGCCAATAGGCTGTACCCTTACAGTTGTAGACAGTAGCCAATAGGCTGTACCCTTACAGTTGTAGACAGTAGCCAATAGGCTGTACCCTGACAGTTGTAGACAGTAGCCAATAGGCTGTACCCTGACAGTTGTAGACAGTAGCCAATAGGCTGTACCCTTACAGTTGTAGACAGTAGCCAATAGGCTGTACCCTTACAGTTGTAGACAGTAGCCAATAGGCTGTACCCTTACAGTTGTAGACAGTAGCCAATAGGCTGTACCCTGACAGTTGTAGACAGTAGCCAATAGGCTGTACCCTTACAGTTGTAGACAGTAGCCAATAGGCTGTACCCTGACAGTTGTAGACAGTAGCCAATAGGCTGTACCCTGACAGTTGTAGACAGTAGCCAATAGGCTGTACCCTTACAGTTGTAGACAGTAGCCAATAGGCTGTACCCTTACAGTTGTAGACAGTAGCCAATAGGCTGTACCCTTACAGTTGTAGACAGTAGCCAATAGGCTGTACCCTTACAGTTGTAGACAGTAGCCAATAGGCTGTACCCTGACAGTTGTAGACAGTAGCCAATAGGCTGTACCCTGACAGTTGTAGACAGTAGCCAATAGGATGTACCCTTACAGTTGTAGACAGTAGCCAATAGGCTGTACCCATACAGTTGTAGACAGTAGCCAATAGGATGTACCCTTACAGTTGTAGACAGTAGCCAATAGGCTGTACCCTTACAGTTGTAGACAGTAGCCAATAGGCTGTACCCTTACAGTTGTAGACAGTAGCCAATAGGATGTACCCTGACAGTTGTAGACAGTAGCCAATAGGCTGTACCCTTACAGTTGTAGACAGTAGCCAATAGGCTGTACCCTTACAGTTGTAGACAGTAGCCAATAGGCTGTACCCTGACAGTTGTAGACAGTAGCCAATAGGCTGTACCCTTACAGTTGTAGACAGTAGCCAATAGGCTGTACCCTTACAGTTGTAGACAGTAGCCAATAGGCTGTACCCTTACAGTTGTAGACAGTAGCCAATAGGCTGTACCCTTACAGTTGTAGACAGTAGCCAATAGGCTGTACCCTTACAGTTGTAGACAGTAGCCAATAGGATGTACCCTTACAGTTGTAGACAGTAGCCAATAGGCTGTACCCTTACAGTTGTAGACAGTAGCCAATAGGCTGTACCCTTACAGTTGTAGACAGTAGCCAATAGGCTGTGCCCTGACAGTTGTAGACAGTAGCCAATAGGCTGTACCCTTACAGTTGTAGACAGTAGCCAATAGGCTGTACCCTTACAGTTGTAGACAGTAGCCAATAGGCTGTACCCTGACAGTTGTAGACAGTAGCCAATAGGCTGTACCCTGACAGTTGTAGACAGTAGCCAATAGGCTGTACCCTGACAGTTGTAGACAGTAGCCAATAGGCTGTACCCTTACAGTTGTAGACAGTAGCCAATAGGCTGTACCCATACAGTTGTAGACAGTAGCCAATAGGATGTACCCTTACAGTTGTAGACAGTAGCCAATAGGATGTACCCTTACAGTTGTAGACAGTAGCCAATAGGCTGTACCCATACAGTTGTAGACAGTAGCCAATAGGCTGTACCCTTACAGTTGTAGACAGTAGCCAATAGGATGTACCCTGACAGTTGTAGACAGTAGCCAATAGGCTGTACCCTTACAGTTGTAGACAGTAGCCAATAGGCTGTACCCTTACAGTTGTAGACAGTAGCCAATAGGCTGTACCCTGACAGTTGTAGACAGTAGCCAATAGGCTGTACCCTTACAGTTGTAGACAGTAGCCAATAGGCTGTACCCTGACAGTTGTAGACAGTAGCCAATAGGCTGTACCCTGACAGTTGTAGACAGTAGCCAATAGGCTGTACCCTGACAGTTGTAGACAGTAGCCAATAGGCTGTACCCTGACAGTTTTAGACAGTAGCCAATAGGATGTACCCTGACAGTTGTAGACAGTAGCCAATAGGCTGTACCCATACAGTTGTAGACAGTAGCCAATAGGCTGTACCCCTTACAGTTGTAGACAGTAGCCAATAGGCTGTACCCTGACAGTTGTAGACAGTAGCCAATAGGCTGTACCCTGACAGTTGTAGACAGTAGCCAATAGGCTGTACCCTGACAGTTGTAGACAGTAGCCAATAGGCTGTACCCTTACAGTTGTAGACAGTAGCCAATAGGCTGTACCCTTACAGTTGTAGACAGTAGCCAATAGGCTGTACCCTGACAGTTGTAGACAGTAGCCAATAGGCTGTACCCTGACAGTTTTAGACAGTAGCCAATAGGATGTACCCTGACAGTTGTAGACAGTAGCCAATAGGCTGTACCCATACAGTTGTAGACAGTAGCCAATAGGCTGTACCCTGACAGTTGTAGACAGTAGCCAATAGGCTGTACCCTGACAGTTGTAGACAGTAGCCAATAGGCTGTACCCTGACAGTTGTAGACAGTAGCCAATAGGCTGTACCCTGACAGTTGTAGACAGTAGCCAATAGGCTGTACCCTGACAGTTGTAGACAGTAGCCAATAGGCTGTACCCTGACAGTTGTAGACAGTAGCCAATAGGCTGTACCCTGACAGTTGTAGACAGTAGCCAATAGGCTGTACCCTGACAGTTGTAGACAGTAGCCAATAGGCTGTACCCTGACAGTTGTAGACAGTAGCCAATAGGCTGTACCCTTACAGTTGTAGACAGTAGCCAATAGGCTGTACCCTTACAGTTGTAGACAGTAGCCAATAGGCTGTACCCTGACAGTTGTAGACAGTAGCCAATAGGATGTACCCTTACAGTTGTAGACAGTAGCCAATAGGCTGTCCCCATACAGTTGTAGACAGTAGCCAATAGGCTGTACCCATACAGTTGTAGACAGTAGCCAATAGGCTGTACCCTTACAGTTGTAGACAGTAGCCAATAGGCTGTACCCTGACAGTTGTAGACAGTAGCCAATAGGCTGTACCCTTACAGTTGTAGACAGTAGCCAATAGGCTGTACCCTTACAGTTGTAGACAGTAGCCAATAGGCTGTACCCTTACAGTTGTAGACAGTAGCCAATAGGCTGTACCCATACAGTTGTAGACAGTAGCCAATAGGATGTACCCTTACAGTTGTAGACAGTAGCCAATAGGCTGTACCCTTACAGTTGTAGACAGTAGCCAATAGGCTGTACCCTGACAGTTGTAGACAGTAGCCAATAGGCTGTACCCTGACAGTTGTAGACAGTAGCCAATAGGCTGTACCCTGACAGTTGTAGACAGTAGCCAATAGGCTGTACCCTGACAGTTGTAGACAGTAGCCAATAGGCTGTACCCTGACAGTTGTAGACAGTAGCCAATAGGCTGTACCCTTACAGTTGTAGACAGTAGCCAATAGGCTGTACCCTGACAGTTGTAGACAGTAGCCAATAGGCTGTACCCTGACAGTTGTAGACAGTAGCCAATAGGCTGTACCCTGACAGTTGTAGACAGTAGCCAATAGGATGTACCCTGACAGTTGTAGACAGTAGCCAATAGGCTGTACCCTGACAGTTGTAGACAGTAGCCAATAGGCTGTACCCATACAGTTGTAGACAGTAGCCAATAGGCTGTACCCTGACAGTTGTAGACAGTAGCCAATAGGATGTACCCTGACAGTTGTAGACAGTAGCCAATAGGCTGTACCCTGACAGTTGTAGACAGTAGCCAATAGGCTGTACCCTGACAGTTGTAGACAGTAGCCAATAGGCTGTACCCTTACAGTTGTAGACAGTAGCCAATAGGCTGTACCCTGACAGTTGTAGACAGTAGCCAATAGGCTGTACCCTTACAGTTGTAGACAGTAGCCAATAGGCTGTACCCTTACAGTTGTAGACAGTAGCCAATAGGCTGTACCCTTACAGTTGTAGACAGTAGCCAATAGGCTGTACCCTGACAGTTGTAGACAGTAGCCAATAGGCTGTACCCTGACAGTTGTAGACAGTAGCCAATAGGCTGTACCCTGACAGTTGTAGACAGTAGCCAATAGGCTGTACCCTGACAGTTGTAGACAGTAGCCAATAGGCTGTACCCTGACAGTTGTAGACAGTAGCCAATAGGCTGTACCCATACAGTTGTAGACAGTAGCCAATAGGCTGTACCCTGACAGTTGTAGACAGTAGCCAATAGGCTGTACCCTGACAGTTGTAGACAGTAGCCAATAGGCTGTACCCTTACAGTTGTAGACAGTAGCCAATAGGCTGTACCCTGACAGTTGTAGACAGTAGCCAATAGGCTGTACCCTTACAGTTGTAGACAGTAGCCAATAGGCTGTACCCTTACAGTTGTAGACAGTAGCCAATAGGCTGTACCCTTACAGTTGTAGACAGTAGCCAATAGGCTGTACCCTGACAGTTGTAGACAGTAGCCAATAGGCTGTACCCTTACAGTTGTAGACAGTAGCCAATAGGATGTACCCTTACAGTTGTAGACAGTAGCCAATAGGCTGTACCCTTACAGTTGTAGACAGTAGCCAATAGGCTGTACCCTTACAGTTGTAGACAGTAGCCAATAGGCTGTACCCTTACAGTTGTAGACAGTAGCCAATAGGCTGTACCCTTACAGTTGTAGACAGTAGCCAATAGGCTGTACCCTTACAGTTGTAGACAGTAGCCAATAGGCTGTACCCTGACAGTTGTAGACAGTAGCCAATAGGCTGTACCCTTACAGTTGTAGACAGTAGCCAATAGGCTGTACCCTGACAGTTGTAGACAGTAGCCAATAGGCTGTACCCTTACAGTTGTAGACAGTAGCCAATAGGCTGTACCCTGACAGTTGTAGACAGTAGCCAATAGGCTGTACCCTGACAGTTGTAGACAGTAGCCAATAGGCTGTACCCTTACAGTTGTAGACAGTAGCCAATAGGCTGTACCCTGACAGTTGTAGACAGTAGCCAATAGGCTGTACCCTGACAGTTGTAGACAGTAGCCAATAGGCTGTACCCTTACAGTTGTAGACAGTAGCCAATAGGCTGTACCCTGACAGTTGTAGACAGTAGCCAATAGGCTGTACCCTTACAGTTGTAGACAGTAGCCAATAGGCTGTACCCTTACAGTTGTAGACAGTAGCCAATAGGCTGTACCCTTACAGTTGTAGACAGTAGCCAATAGGCTGTACCCTGACAGTTGTAGACAGTAGCCAATAGGCTGTACCCTTACAGTTGTAGACAGTAGCCAATAGGCTGTACCCTTACAGTTGTAGACAGTAGCCAATAGGCTGTACCCTTACAGTTGTAGACAGTAGCCAATAGGCTGTTGTGGCTATTTGAGTATAATGTAGGCCTACCAACCAAACCAATGGAGCAAATCCTATATGTGGTGTTCAATGCAGGCCTACATTGCACGAGACTTTAAAAAAAGTTTTTACCTTATTCAGGGCTTGCCATTAACCCTTAAAATTATATTGACGCACCAGTGCGTCAACCTAAGTAACATAAAAAAATCCCCAACAAAATCAGTCAGTTTAAGCTGGAAATATCGTCTCAATCCACCGCATCCGCCTATGTTGGCCTTCCACATCTGCGGTGGAAGGTGGCGGATCTACAGCGGAGTTTGTCAGACCATGAGACATCCCGAAAATTGGTCTTCTCACGAAAATGTCTGTAGCATCTGTATGATCCCACTATGAAAAGGAGAGACTCTCATGAACATGGTATTGTTCTCCGTTTTGCTCTACGACCCACACTAGTGCTACGGGACTCGTCTGAAGCTATCCCATACAAACTAATAGAAGCATGGAGGTAGTTTTGTGCCCCATTAATATGGGGTTATATGGGTAAAAAAAAAAAAGAATCCTGATCTGTCTTATGTCTCCTAGATACAGGACAGACACTTCAAAACCTTATTCCTTATGATGTATTTTTTTGACTGTCTTTTTTTGCCATTTATGAATGTGTTATTCAATGAGTTTATATGGGCTTTAGTAGTAAAGGCCAAATTCAATATTTTATCAAATAATTGTTATATATATATATATATATTACTAAAATATTACATCTAATGCTAGCTAGCTACCCAACCAGCCCATAGAGAGAGCATTGCGGATGTTGTAGTCAACTTTAACTGCAACAGATTTCCACAAAAATATTCACGTTGCTACCAACCTTACTATAACACGAAAATGTAATATTTGTTCACAAAAAACATTGTTCTCACATATTAGTGTTATTTAACGCTGTAAGTTATAGGAATTTGTGGTTTTGGGTGGATTTTTCCTTTAATTTAGGCACGACAGAAAAACATAAAAGCCCATTGATGTAGCTATGCTCTTTTAGGTAAATCAATGAAACAAGCTCCAGTAGGCTAATCTTTTTTGAGTGTGGACTGTACTGTATGGTCTTATACTGTATTATATGGACTGGAATTACACACATTGTTCAAACCATGAAGCTGGGAGAGAACATGCATGCTTTCGCAGGACATGTAAATGTCACGGATTCTGCCGAGGCTGCTCCTCCTCCTTGCTCGGGGCAGGCTTCGGCGTTCGTCGTCCCCGGAGTACTAGCTACCACCGTTAGATGTTTCGATGTTTGATTGGTTTGGTCTGTCTGTTGCACCTGTGTCCGTTTGTGTCTGATTATGTGTCCTATAAGTTTCCTGCTTTGTGTTTGTGAGTTTGTGTGTTATTGTCCGCCTGTCCTTTGGTGCTGCGTGTTTTTTCTCTGATTAATTTTTTTTGTAGTTTACGCACAGTTTGCTAATCGCTCGCCTCTGTTTTGTGTCGAGGCCGTTATTTGTATTTTGCCTAGTTTTGACTAGTAAAGTCTGTTGGACTAAGCTTCTGTGTCCTGCGCCCGACTCCTACACCACATCTACATCAGCCCCTTGACAGTAACCTACAAAGTTACAATCATAAGCTAGCGAATTAGATTTTAATAATAGGGCCTACTTTACATGTATAATGTATATATACACCTTTCATAATATTCCCCCTAATGTTATTAGCCTACCTCCTCCTTCTCTCTCTATTGGTGCTTCATTCCTTCCTCGCTTTAAAACAGTTAAATGAAATAGGTTTTGTTGTCCTGATCTTCATCATTCTAATGACATGCTGAATAATACAGGACTAGAATAAGATGCAGACGTCTTTCACTTCTTTTCACGAAGATTGAACAGTTATAGGTCTGAATAAAGAACTGCTATAGCCCAGAGTTTCCCAAACTTGGTCCTGGGGCCCCTCCCCCCGGGTGCACGTTGTGGTTTTTGCCCTAGAACTACACAGCTGATTGAAATCATCAAAGCTTGATGTCAGCCACACCAATGTGTCGGAGGAAACCACGTTCGACTGACAACTGAAGTCAGCTTGCAGGCGCCCGGGCTAGAGCGTGGCGAGCCAAGGGAAGCCCCTTGGCCAAACCCTCCCCTGGACGGCACTGGGCCAATTGTGCGCCGCCCTATGGGCCCGGTCATGGCCGGCTGTAGTGGCGCCTCAGCACTGGGATGCATTGCCTTATGAAAGGAGAAATCCACCCATTCCTATAATTTACACTGTTAAATAACACTACTAATAATATTACTAATATGTGAGAACAATATTTTTTTGTGATCAAATGTTTAATTTAGCCGTTATTATAAGGTTGGTAGAAACATGTAAAAATCGTTTTGGGTATCTGTCGCAGCTCAGGTCGACTACAAAATCCACAATACAATGCTCTCTCTATGGGCTGGCTGGCTAGCTAGCAAGCAAGCAAGCAAACAAGCAAACGTAGCTACACACATTAATACCAAATACAATATCAGCATGTGAAGTTGCTAGTTAGCTGTAAAGTCGCCTAAACAAACTGCACTATCAATTTAGGGGTCTACAATCTCACCATGTTCAACCTGCAGATCGATGTGCCTCACAGAGTGGAGTCTGACGTTCACAACGGCAGAGAAACTTTTGAGGAGATGGGGAAACTCCATTGTACACCTGTTAACGCCCATTGTGCACATTGCCCATGCTACGTCCATGGGCCGCGCGGTGCATTCTGGGCGATTCTGGGACAAGGAGAGCTCTCCTTCAAGGAGTGAATGGGAGGCAATTGAGTGCTAGCTAAAAAAAAAACATTAGCACGAATTTCGTCAACAAGGTACAACATTACGAATATTTTCCGAGTTATGATATAATTGATCTCTTTATATCTGTAATATTGTATAGCTTTGGAATCGTCACATTATGTACTTTCGAGGAAAATAGGCACGTTTCTCGACTCATACCCTGACTTTGAGAAGGGATTGCGCGACGATTAGTTTAGCAACCGCGTGACGCTGCATGACGTGCCAGTGCCCAATGTGATTCCTATCTGTTTTCTCTAATATCTCTGGCAACGGCACCGCTACTCACCGGTCGGAGAGGCAGACAAATAGGAGAAATGTGCTAGACAGATGGTGGTTTTATTTCCTGCAGTGTTTATTCATTGTCCAAACGCACGGCCGCTTTCTGGCTTGCTCCTGACTGCAATAGAGTTAGTACACATCATTCCCAAACATTCAAAATAATTTATTAAAACGTGAAAATGAACATTTCTAAGTGGTCACTTGTCAGAAAATGTTTTAAAAGTATAATATTATTCCCGGGGGTGTATAATGCATTTAATTCAGTTGACTGATTGCCTTATATGAACTGTAACTCAGTAAAATCTTTGAAATAGTTTGCTGTTGCATTTATATTTTTGAGAGAAAGACTGCGAGAGAGTGCTGGCATGTGCATTGATTTAAAGCAACGATATTCAAGTGATAGGCTGTGTTTTAAAACTCTGCCGCTGCAATAAATAAAAATATAAGTATCTTTACAATAAAAAATGTGCCCCCCCCCGAAACCAGATGTAGATGTGTAAATTAGACTCGCATTCTGTCCTTATGTTACCGTAGCAACAGTTACCATGATGAGATGGTAGGTCTACATGCATTGTCGTGCCCTCCATCCTGAGAGGTGCTCTGTCCCCACCCGGAGGGTTGATGATTGATCATGCAGATAGCAGAGACAAGGCCGTCGATAAGACAGATTTAGACATTGCATATAATTTGACAGATTTTACATTTTGCTGTTAATATAAACAATGTATTATAATCGACCGGTTTGTGGGTTTGAACGGTAGTGGGTTTGAACGGTAGATCTCGGTAACCCGGTTCCCGCTATTCAACCCTAATCACCATGCACTCCTTAAATATCTCAGTGTCAGTGAAGAACTTGGTGTGTTAAGTTAAAACCAGGGCTCTAATTGAGGGGGGTATGTGAGGGTATTGTGGCTTTTGTTAAAGAAAATGGCTGATTATATAAAGCGATCTATATGCCAGAAACAAGCTGTAAAATGCAGGCGAAAGACGTGACCGATGCATATTGGACATCTTTGATTTGTCTATGATATTCAGAGGCTGCACAACATTTTATAGGATAAACAAAATTGACTTTGCTTAAGCAATGTGTGATTCTGCTCACCATCAATTGATGTTCGACATTTCAACCGACTGTTAAACAACATACTAACTCTAAATGAGTCAGGAGCAAGCCAGGTAGCCTAAGGAACGAAAATGAATTATTTAGGCTGTATTATTATTATTCCAAGTCTATAGCCTGCCATTTAAGAAATCAATTGTGAAGCATTTCAAATCAAAATCAAATCAAATTGTATTGGTCACATGCACATATTTAGCAGATGTTATTGCGGGTGTAGAGAAATGCTTGTATTTCTAGCTCCAACAGTGGAGTAGTATTTAACAATTCACAACAGTACACACTAATCTAAAAGTAGAAGAATGGAATTAAGAAATATATAAATATTAGGACGAGCAATGTCGGAGTGGCATAGACTAAGATACAGTAGAATAGAATAGAATACAGTATATACATATGAGATGAGTAAAGCAGTATGTAAACATTATTAAAGTGGTTAGTGTTCCATTATTAATGTGGCCAGTGATTCCATGTCTGTGTATATCGGGCGGCAGCCTCTAAGGTGCAGGGTTGAGGAACCGGCTGGTAGTGTTCCATTATTAATGTGGCCAGTGATTCCATGTCTGTGTATATCGGGCGGCAGCCTCTAAGGTGCAGGGGTTGAGGAACCGGGTGGTAGTGTTCCATTATTAATGTGGCCAGTGATTCCATGTCTGTGTATATCGGGCGGCAGCCTCTAAGGTGCAGGGTTGAGGAACCGGGTGGTAGTGTTCCATTATTAATGTGGCCAGTGATTCCATGTCTGTGTATATCGGGCGGCAGCCTCTAAGGTGCAGGGTTGAGGAACCGGCTGGTAGTGTTCCATTATTAATGTGGCCAGTGATTCCATGTCTGTGTATATCGGGCGGCAGCCTCTAAGGTGCAGGGTTGAGGAACCGGCTGGTAGTGTTCCATTATTAATGTGGCCAGTGATTCCATGTCTGTGTATATCGGGCGGCAGCCTCTAAGGTGCAGGGTTGAGGAACCGGTGGTAGTGTTCCATTATTAATGTGGCCAGTGATTCCATGTCTGTGTATATCGGGCGGCAGCCTCTAAGGTGCAGGGGTTGAGGAACCGGGTGGTAGTGTTCCATTATTAATGTGGCCAGTGATTCCATGTCTGTGTATATCGGGCGGGCAGCCTCTAAGGTGCAGGGTTGAGGAACCGGGCTGGTAGTGTTCCATTATTAATGTGGCCAGTGATTCCATGTCTGTGTATATCGGGCGGCAGCCTCTAAGGTGCAGGGTTGAGGAACCGGCTGGTAGTGTTCCATTATTAATGTGGCCAGTGATTCCATGTCTGTGTATATCGGGCGGCAGCCTCTAAGGTGCAGGGTTGAGGAACCGGGCTGGTAGTGTTCCATTATTAATGTGGCCAGTGATTCCATGTCTGTGTATATCGGGCGGCAGCCTCTAAGGTGCAGGGTTGAGGAACCGGCTGGTAGTGTTCCATTATTAATGTGGCCAGTGATTCCATGTCTGTGTATATCGGGCGGCAGCCTCTAAGGTGCAGGGGTTGAGGAACCGGCTGGTAGTGTTCCATTATTAATGTGGCCAGTGATTCCATGTCTGTGTATATCGGGCGGCAGCCTCTAAGGTGCAGGGTTGAGGAACCGGCTGGTAGTGTTCCATTATTAATGTGGCCAGTGATTCCATGTCTGTGTATATCGGGCGGCAGCCTCTAAGGTGCAGGGTTGAGGAACCGGCTGGTAGCCGCCTAGTCATGGCATGTAGCATTGGTCACATGCTGCATGCTGGCAGGAGCATTCAGCATTTCAACAACACATGAACAACAGCACTTCAACAACATGCCTATACATTGAGCATTTAGGCTGTATAAAACGTATGCCTTATTAAGCTATACAGTGCCTTTGAATGTACTTTTTAGAAACACGAGTTTGGCCAGTCTTTGGTTTGAGGATCATGTGGTGAGTTATAAATGCCTGGTTTGTTAATTTAGCCTAGCAGAGGCTAGTGTATTCCCACGCCCTAATCACAGTCACAAATCTATTTTGTAACAACAATATCATGGAATGAAATAGAATACATTAGAAAATGATAGTTTCCCCAAAAATAATTTACAAGTGCACATTTGCCCACCTGATGATTTGCGGCTGCTGTGTTGAAAAATTAATAACTTTCTCTGGAATTCATTGATGATCAGATACTTCAGTTGTAACTGGTTCTGTTTACATTTTAGTCATTTAGCAGACGCTCTTATCCAGAGCGACTTACAGTTAGTGAATTCATTCATGTGTTTTATTTTTTTTTTTCATACTGGCCCCCGTGGGAAACATCCCACATCCCTGCCGGCCAAACCCTCCCCTACCTTGGACGACGCTGGACCAATTGTGCGCCGCCCATGGGTCTCCCGGTCACGGCCGGCTGCGACAGAGCCTGGACCCGAACCAGGATCTCTAGTGGCACAGCTAGCACTGCGATGCAGTGCCTTAGACCACTGCCCCACTGTTGCACTCCATGTTTACAGTTGATGGACAGCTTTAGCACTGTTCCAAACTTAGAATATCCTCTTTTTTTTATCAATAGCCTGTATAGATATCAAGATGTATCAGGTGCTGCAGCATGAGCTCATTCGTTGTCATGCTCTGCTGTGGTATCAAAAAAGATTCTGCTTGTCACCAGTCATGTAAAATGACGTAGAATTGCATGAATTGCCTTAAAAGGCAAAAAAAAATATCGGACCTCAAATAAGATGACAGACTCATGCAGTGTTTTTATTATAATGGATATCTTTTCACCCCTACCCTTGTCCACGGTTGACTGCGAATCCACAACCTTCTGGCTACTTTGCCATGTAATGCTTACAAAACGAACAACAGTTTGTAAAACTGCATATCTAAGGCTCTGGTCTGTCCTAGGAGTGGAGGGTAAATGCAGGGTTCGATACTGTGATCGTTTGACTTGGCAGTGCGACACACATTTTAAATTGATCACAAGGTAGCCAGTGAAAATGTTTTACCTGTTCACATTAGTTTTTTGGTTCACAATTAGCTTTCAATGTTTTATCATCCTGATTTATTCAAATAGTAATGTGCAATTGACCGAAAATAAGCCTACTTCCTGAAGAGGAAACAATGTCACGGAATGCCCCTGTCTGTGTGTGTGTGTGTGCAGTGCGTGTAGGGCCTATAGCCTAGGTCTACCACGGAATGCCCCTGTCTGTGTGTGTGTGTGTGCAGTGCGTGTAGGGCCTATAGCCTAGGTCTACCACTTTGTGTAGGTGTTAGCGATGATAATGACAGCCTAACCGTCTTCGGCGAGATGGAAATGCAATTAAAAGGTAAATACAAAGTAGCCTGTGCCTACCTGGCAGAATCATGACTATTTGTATCAATCCAGGGGCCATTTGTTTTGAAAACTCCATCACAAGTGCTCTACAGACATAGGAGGCCTGTCCATAAGCTAGCTTTCCCCTAAAGTCAATGGATTTAAATAGCCAAAATGATATAGCCTAATTAGCCTGCTCTTATCTATATGGAAATAAATACAATCATTCAAAATAGGCTACTACACAAGAAAGCATGATTTGGCCACAGAGGATCATTGGTTTCTTTAAAAAATAAATAAGCTGTGGATTGCCTACAGTCGAAAGAGCCCTCATTTTGGGCAGCAAATACCCTGGTTTTTAATGTCTATGCAAATACCACATAGATTGTTGAGTTGTGACTGTCAGTGACAAGCAGAGAAGCCCAGCCAGGCATATTGCAATATTTCATCATAGTTTGGAAAGCTAATGACTATTGCTGTAAAGACTAATCTATACATCTGTCGTTTATAGTTATCAAAATTCTCAACTGAATTGATTAGTATAGCCTATCTTATTGGCACCAGCAGAGAGCATCGCCATATTACATTTACATTTTAGTAATTTAACAGACGCTCTTATCCAGAGTGACTTACAGTTAGTGCATACATTTTTTTCTTCTTTTTTTCATACTGGTCCCCCGTGGGAATCGAACCCACAACCCTGGCGTTGCAAGCGCCATACTCTATCAACTGAGTTACACGGGACTAGTGTAGTAATAAAGGCCTAGTTCATGAAAATGTGGGGTTTATCAGGCAGCACCTTCAGCACCCCTACTTTCAGCACCTCATGTGTCTCTAAATCTCTTAAGCTCAGTGTCTGTCTAGTTCAGTGCCAGCTCCTCACAGGCATGCCTGGTGCTAAAATACGTTGAAAATATGTATTTTCCAGATGTTGAAATCAGGGTTGGGCTCAATTCCAATTCAATTATTGAATTTGAATTTAATTTCAATGAAAGGAAATATAATTTAATACAGTGAAATTCAATTAAATTTAAATGCCTCTTCAATTCCATTTTAGGTGTCGTCTATATAAACATGCATCTTGTAAATAAAACATTAAACATGTTGTTATAGACAGTACCAGTCAAAAGTTTGGCCACACCTACTCATTCAAGGGTTTTTCTTTATTTTTACTATTTTCTACATTGTAGAATAATGGTGAAGACATCAAAACTATGAAATAACACATATGGAATTATGTAGTAACCAAAAACGTGTTCAACAAATCAAAATATATTTCATGTTTTAGCCACCCTTTGCCTTGATGACAGCTTTACACACTCTTGGCATTCTCTCAACCAGCTTCACCTGGAATGCTTTTCCAACAGTCTTGAAGCAGTTCTCACATATGCTGAGCACTTGTTGGCTGCTTTTCCTTCACTCTGCGGTCCAACTCATCCCAAACCATCTCAAATGGGTTGAGGTCGGGTGATTGTGGAGGCCAGGTCATCTGATGCAGCACTCCATCACTCTCCTTCTTGGTAAAATAGCCCTTACACAGCCTGGAGGTGTGTTGAGTCATTGTCCTGTTGAAAAATAAATTATAGTCCCACTAAGCCCAAACCAGATGGGATGGCGTATCGCTGCAGAATGCTGTGGTAGCCATGCTGGTTAAGTGTGCCTTGAATTCTAAAGAAATCACAGACAGTGTCACTAGCAAAGCACCCCCACACCATCACACCTCCTCCTCCATGCTTCACGGTGGGAACCACACATGCGGAGATCATCTGTTCACCTACCCTGCATCTCACAAAGACACAGCGGTTGGAACCAATCCAAAGAAAGGATAGGCGGGAGCTTTGTGGACAACAACACCCAATGTGAGGGCAGAGAGACAGATCTTGTCAGTGTATCCATAATCTTTGATTGCACTGAATTAAATTTGACTTTCTGTTACTCAAATTCAAATTCCTGCGGGATGTGGCCAATTAGAATTTCAACTCATGAGCAATGTTCTCTCCAACTTGATAGTTTTCCCGATTAGTTAACACTATTAACATTTGCCTCTACTGTGGGAATTCTGATGGAATCAACACAATATTAGCCACTTTCAGTCCAACATACTGAAATAAAGCAAACTATGCAAGACTTAGTATACCAAACTAACTATGCAGTAGATTTAGTAGGCAGAGCGCATCAGAGAAGGATTCTGTAGCATTGCCAGGCACAACTCAGGCCTGTACTCTGAGCCATAGTCCTCATGCATAAGAAAACAACAAAGGAAAGAAAAGCATTGCAAGTTTACATTTTGCAAAGTTAGTGTGGGAGAGGTAGAATTGTTTTTGTTATCGATCAATAATGAAAAACCTCCTGGCATTGACAACTTAGATGGGAAGCTACTGAGGATGGTAGCTGACTCTATAGCCACTCCTATCTGTCATGTCTTTAATCTGAGCCTAGAGGAAAGTCTTTGTCCTCAGGCCTGGAGGGAAGCCAAAGTCATTCCACTACCCAAGAGTGGTAAAGCGACCTTTACTGGTTCTAACAGCAGACCTAGCAGCTTGCTGCCAGCTCTTAGCAAACTGTTGTGTTTGACCGAATACAATGCTATTTCTCTGTAAAACAAATTAACAACAGACTTTCAGCATGCTTCTAGAGAAATTAATATACTTGGCCACTGTTAAAACTGTAACTTCCAGCTGGTACAGCCTCAGTGTTCACAGTAAACGGGTGCCGAAAGTTGTACAGAATTTTCACAACATTCAAGTTTGCGCTCAGCAGACCTGAAATTTGCTCAATGCCGATTCATCTTCCTCATGAGTTGAATGGGAGTCAATTCCACAATTCTGAATTGAGCCCAACCCTGATTGCTACAGATATTATGACCTATGTCTTTATCTAAACCAAAGCAGTTTGACTTCTTAGCAATGAAAGTTGCAACTGTGAGCTGCTGTAAACCTATGTGATTGGGTACAAAGGTTGAGTCTCTAGATTCCCTTGCTGCACTGGGGAAATAATGAAATGGTTGTCATGGTGATTTAAACTGGGACTGGTTATCTACGAAATCTGAGGCCATGTCATTTGTTAAATTTCAGCCAATTGATAAAAGCAGCTACAAGGCTGAACCTAAAAGACAACTCTAAACTGATACTTATTTATATTATCCTTTTATTTTTATTTTTTTATTTCACCTTTATTTAACCAGGTAAGCCAGTTGAGAACAGGTTCTCATTTACAACTGCGACCTGGCCAAGATAAAGCAAGTAGTGCAATAAAAACAACACAGAGTTACATATGGGTAAAAAAAAAACATAGAGTCAGAAATACAACAGAAAATATATATACAGTGTGTGCAAATGTAGCAAGTTATGGAGGTAAGGCAATAAATAGGCTATAGTGCAGAATAATTACAATAGTATTAACACTGGAATGCTAGATGTGCAAGAGATGATGTGCAAATAGAGATACTGGGGTGCAAAAGAGCAAAATAAATAACAATATAGGGATGAGGTAGTTGGGTGGGCTAATTTCAGATGGGCTGTGTACAGGTGCAGTGATCGGTAAGGTGCTCTGACAACTGATGCTTAAAGTTATTGAGGGAGATAAGAGTCTCCAGCTTCAGAGATTTTTGCAATTCGTTCCAGTCATTGGCAGCAGAGAACTGGAAGGAATGGCGGCCAAAGGAGGTGTTGGCTTTGGGAATGACCAGTGAGATATACCTGCTGGAGCGCAGACTACGGGTGGGTGCTGCTATGGTGACCAATGAGCTAAGATAAGGCGGGGATTTGCCTAGCAGTGATTTATAGATGGCCTGGAGCCAGTGGGTTTGACGACGAACATGTAGTGAGGACCAGCCAACAAGAGCGTACAGGTCACAGTGGTGGGTAGTGTATGGGGCTTTGGAGACAAAACGGATGGCACTGTGATAGACTACATCCAATTTGCTGAGTAGAGTGTTGGAGGCTATTTTGTAAATGACATCGCCGAAGTCAAGGATCGGTAGGATAGTCAGTTTTACGAGGGCATGTTTGGCAGCATGAGTGAAGGAGGCTTTGTTGCGAAATAGGAAGCCGATTCTAGATTTGACTTTGGATTGGAGATTCTTTATGTGAGTCTGGAAGTTGAGTTTACTGTCTAACCAGACACCTAGATATTTGTAGTTGTCCACATACTCTAGGTCAGACCCGTCGAGAGTGGTGATTCTAGTCGGGTGGGCGGGTGCTAGCAGCGTTCGATTGAAAAGCATGCATTTAGTTTTACTAGTGTTTAAGAGCAGTTGAAGGCTACTGAAGGATTGTTGTATGGCATTGAAGCTCGTTTGGAGGTTTGTTAACACAGTGTCCAATGAAGGGCCAGATGTATACAAAATGGTGTCGTCTGCGTAGAGGTGGATCTGAGAGTCACCAGCAGCAAGAGCGACATCATTGATATACACGGAGAAAAGTGTCGGCCCAAGAATTGAACCCTGTGGCACCCCCATAGAGACTGCCATAGGTCCAGACAACATGCCTTCCGATTTGACACACTGAACTCTATCTGAGAAGTAGTTGGTGAACCAGGCGAGGCAGTCATTTGAGAAACCAAGGCTATTTAGTCTGCCAATAAGAATGCGGTGGTTGACAGAGTCGAAAGCCTTGGCCAGGTCGATGAAGACGGCTGCACAGTACTGTCTATTATCAATCGTGGTTATAATATCGTTTAGGACCTTGAGCGTGGCTGAAGTGCACCCGTGACCAGCTCGGAAACCGGATTGCATAGCGGAGAAGGTACGGTGGTATTCGAAATGGTCGATGATCTGTTTGTTAACTTGGCTTTCGAATACTTTCGAAAGGCAGGGCAGGATGGATATAGGTCTGTAGCAGTTTGGATCTAGAGTGTCACCCCCCTTTGAAGAGGGGGATGACCGCGGCAGCTTTCCAATCTCTGGGGATCTCAGACGTTATGAAAGAGAGGTTGAACAAACTAGTAATAGGGGGTTGCGACAATTTCGGCGGCTAGTTTTAGAAAGAAAGGGTCCAGATTGTCTAGCCCAGCTGATTTGTAGGGGTCCAGATTTTGCAGCGCTTTCAAAACATCAGCTGTCTGAATTTGTGTGAAGGAGAAGCGGGGGGGCATGGGCAAGTTGCAGCAGAGGGTGCAGAGTTGGTGGCCGGGTTAGTGGTAGCCAGATGGAAAGCATGGCCAGCTGTAGCAAAATGCTTGTTGAAATTCTCGATTATTGTAGATTTATCGGTGGTGATAGTGTTTCCTAGCCTCAGTGCAGTGGGCAGCTGGGAGGAAGTGCTCTTATTCTCCATGGACTTTACAGTGTCCCAAAACTTTTTGGAGTTAGTGCTACAGGATGCAAATTTCTGTTTGAAAAAGTTAGCCTTTGCTTTCCTGACTGCTTGTGTATATTGGTTCCTAACTTCCCTGAAAAGTTGCATATCGCGGGGGGCTATTTGATGCTAATGCTGTACGCCACAGGATGTTTTTGTGCTGGTCAAGGGCAGTCAAGTCTGAGGGAGAACCAGGGGCTATATCGGTTCTTAGTTCTGTATTTTTGAATGGGGCATGTTTATTTAAGATTGAGAGGAAATTACTTTTAAGGAACAACCAGGCATCCTCTACTGACGGAATGAGATCTATATCCATCCAGGATACCTGGGCCAGGTCAATTAGGAAGGCTTCCTCGCTAAAGTGTTTTAGGGAGCGTTTGACAGTGATGAGGGGTGGTCGTTTGACCGTGGACCCGTTACGGACGAGGCAATAAGGCAGTGATCGCTGAGATCCTGGTTGAAGACAGCTGAGGTGTATTTAGAGGGTATGTTAGTCAGGATGATATCTATGAGGGTACCCATGTTTAAGGATTTAGGGTTGTACCTGGTAGGTTCGTTGATAATTTGCGTGAGGTTGAGGGCATCAAGCTTGGATTGTAGGATGGCTGGGGTATTAAGCATGTCCCAATTTAGGTCACCAAGCAGTACAAACTCTGAGGATAAATGGGGGGCAATCAGTTCACATATGGTGTCCAGGGCACAGCTGGGGGCTGAGGGGGGTCTGTAGCAAGCGGCAACAGTGAGAGACTTATTTCTGGAAAGGTGGATTTTTAGAAGTAGAAGCTCAAACTGTTTGGGCACAGACCTGGATAGTATGATAGAGCTCTGCAGGCTATCTCTGCAGTAGATTGCAACTCCACCCCCTTTGGCAGTTCTATCTAGACGGAAAATGTTATAGTTGGGGAAGGAAATTTCAGAATTTTTGGTGGCCTTCCTGAGCCAGGATTCAGACACTGCTAGAACATCAGGGTTGGCAGAGTGTGCTAACGCAGTGAATAACTCAAACTTAGGAAGTAGACTTCTAATATTTATGTGCAAGAAACCAAGACTTTTGCGATTGCAGAAGTCATCAAATGATAGCGCCTGGGGAGTAGGAGTGATACGGAGGGCTGCAGGGCCTGGGTTAGCCTCTACATCACCAGAG
This sequence comes from Coregonus clupeaformis, assembly GCF_020615455.1. Classification (NCBI taxonomy): domain Eukaryota; kingdom Metazoa; phylum Chordata; class Actinopteri; order Salmoniformes; family Salmonidae; genus Coregonus; species Coregonus clupeaformis. The sequence continues at coordinate 29,435 of NW_025533652.1, forward strand.
GAACAGAGGAGGACTAGAATAAGGATACGACTAAAGGCTTTAAGAACTGGTCTTCTAGTGCGTTGGGTACATAGAATAAAGGGGGCAGATTTCCGGGTGTTATAGAAAAGATTCAGGGCATTATGTACAGACAAGGATATGGAAGGATATGAGTAAAGTGGAGGTAAACCTAAGCGTTGGGTAACAATGAAAGAGATAGTATCTCTAGAGGCATCAATTGAGTCGGTCTCTGAGTGTATATGGGGAGGAACAAAGGAGCTAACTAATGCAGGTTTAGCTAGGCTGGGGGGTCTACAGTGGAATAGTACAATTAGAAATAACCGAAACAACAATAAACTAACCATGTTTGGGCTGAGGCTAAACATAAACAGGATGTAGTACCTAAAAAGGAACAGTCCAGCAGATATCAGCTGTATAGCTGAGTTATCATAAGGTCCGGTGGTGAAACGCTGGTGAGAAAGAGGCCACGGCTAGCGTGTGCTACGTCCGTGTTGTTGTAGCCAGCTGGTAGCGATGAATTCAGGGCTAACGGTCCAGTGAATCAGTGATTCCGGCGGAAAAACTGATATGTTCTGGGTCGATAACGCGCTGTGCAGACTGGCCGAATATCCGGTGATGAAAGTCCAGTGATTACAAATTAATCCAGCGGAAAAAAAATCCAATGATCTGGGTGAAATACCGCTAGCTGTGGCTAATAGCAAGTAGCTAGTTCAGTTTAGTGAGTGAGAGGCCACGGATAGCGTGTGCTAACGGGCCAGGGCTAGCAGATGGATGGAATCTTCGTGGTTAACGTCGTAACCACATCAGACGATTTCGTCGGCAGACCAGTCGTGTAGGATCGGCGGGGCTCCGTGTCAACACTAGGTGGTCCCGTCCGGTTGATAGAGAGGTAGATAGCCGGGAGATGGGCCTAGCTCGGGATGATTAGCCAGACCACAGCGTCCGTTTTGTTGTAGCCAGCTGGTAGCGACGAATCCGGAGTTAGATGTCCGGTGAATCAGTGATTCCGGCGGAAAAACTGATTTGTTCTGGGTCGATAACGCGCTGTGCAGACTGGCCGAATATCCGGTGATGAATGTCCAGCAATTAAAATTAATCCAGCGGAAAAAATCCAATGATCTGGGTGAAATACCGCTAGCTGTGGCTAATAGCAAGTAGCTAGTTAGCTGGCTAGCTAGTTTCAACTGGAGATTCTAGATTCTAGATAAAAAGGTAAGTCAATAATAGAATCCGTTCTACATTGAGTGAGGCGGGTTGCAGGAAAGTATATTTTGTAGAAGGATGAAAAGTCTGATAGGAAAATATGTACGAAAAATACAAAAAAACTGGGTATTTACAGGTTATTTACAGACACACGACAAAAACACAACGCACTACTACGCCATCTTGGATGGCGTCATCTTGGATGATCCTAAAATCCTTTATCTCATTCTATTGAGTCTCTTTGTTCAACAGGTAGCCTACGCTATTAATATTGTAGCAAACAGCGGGGCAGGGAAGTGAACCCGGGTCGCTGGCGAGAAAGGCAAACACCCTACACATGGCAATAGGGTTAACCCACATGGTGGGAATTGTAACGTGGCTCACTACACAGCCCCCTCCAAAACAGGAAGGTATTGGGGATTTTTCAGTAGACTATAGTTCAATCCTTTTAGACTCAGTAGACTATAAGTTAAACAGTTAATCACAACATGACAAGCACAGAGCCAGAGTTAAACATAGTTACATCTCTGTTGCTAGGCAGGAACTTCATTGGTTCCTCTCGCTGGTGTAGTCATGGCCCTGCCTGATGCTAGAACCTTCGTGGGCGTGGAAGTTTCTTCTCTCTTCATCTGATCTGACTTCGGGTCAAATTCCTCGCTCCTCCCTAATCCACGGCTGTCCTGCCTTATCAGTGACTGAAACCAGACTGTTGCCCTTTGCCTCCCTCCTTAGGCATATTCCTGGAACGGAGCCAGGGGTTAAACATAGTTCAGACTATAAGTTAAACATGGTTAATCACAGCATGACAGGTGTTGGGACTGAGTGGTACAGAAGGAAGATGCTTGGAAGAATGCCTGCAATGTGTGAGAACTGCCTGCTATGTGTGGGAACTGCCTGCTATGTGTGGGAACTGTATATGATTGAGAAATTGATTATGGACCTGCCATGTTTAAGCCATGTTTAAGTACCGATTGATAGGTATGGGAATCAATTGGGGATCAGAATGGAGCCAGGAAATGGCTCTGCTATTTTTACAGGACAGGGCTGTTATTTTTACAGGACAGGGCTGTTATTTCTACAGGACAGGGCTGTTATTTTTACAGGACAGGGCTGTTATTTCTACAGGACAGGGCTGTTATTTCTACAGGACAGGGCTGTTATTTATACAGGACAGGGCTGTTATTTTTACAGGACAGGGCTGTTATTTCTACAGGACAGGGCTGTTATTTATACAGGACAGGGCTGTTATTTTTACAGGACAGGGCTGTTATTTTTACAGGACAGGGCTGTTATTTCTACAGGACAGGGCTGTTATTTTTACAGGACAGGGCTGTTATTTTTACAGGACAGGGCTGTTATTTTTACAGGACAGGCCTTGGTCCCGTCACTAATGTTTCCAGACACTCAATTAGAAGGGAGAGAAGTCAGATACCGCCATTATTATAAAATAAGGAAGTGGGCGGAGCGGTCAAGATGTGAAAACTGGAGACAATGGTGGAGGAACCAAACAGGGAGGGATTAAGCTAAAATGGATGTAAAATGAGTAAGGATGAAACTATATAAACTGAGAGCTGAGAGGTGGAAAGTTAGATGCTCTGCAGACCACCTCGGCTCTATTATCTGTGTAATAAAGTCTATCTTAATTCTACAAAAACTCTGAAAGTACTTTTTGTTTCACTGACGACAAATACAATTTTCGACATCAAAGGCACTACTCAGCCCCCTCACACGTCCCGGCTTTCTGATGGCCTCATGGCCACCATCCCACTTCTGTAGCAAACGGCGGGGCAGGGAAGCAAACCCGGGTCGCTGGCGTGAAAGGCAAACACCCGACACATCATGCCATTGGCACTAAGAGGGTTAACCCACTTGGTGGGAATTGTAACGTGGCTCATATACTGAGGATCGTTACAACATAGTGGAACAAATATGATACAATTACATATTTCAGACGAAATGTGAAATGTAGAACTATGATATATTCATATGCTACTGTATATGTTTTAGAATTTGACTTACCCAATCCCAGTTAGCGCCTGTCCCAGGATTCACTATACTATAATTACACCATACATTTCATTTCTCTACACACTTCACAATAATCTCACCTTGTAGCCTGAATTCACTACCAGAACATGTCAAATCATTGAGATGTTTCCCGTTCTGCTCAGAGAGCAACTTCCTGATGACGAGCGGTCTGTATCTATGTTCTAGGTGCAGTTGATCTCCCATTCTGCTCAGAGAGCAACTTCCTGATGACGAGCGGTCTGTATCTATGTTCTAGGTACAGTTGATCTCCCGTTCTGCTCAGAGAGCAACTTCCTAATGACGAGCGGTCTGTATCTATGTTCTAGGTGCAGTTGATCTCCCATTCTGCTCAGAGAGCAACTTCCTGATGACGAGCGGTCTGTATCTATGTTCTAGGTACAGTTGATCTCCCGTTCTGCTCAGAGAGCAACTTCCTGACGACGGTCTGTATCTATGTTCTAGGTGCAGTTGATCTCCCATTCTGCTCAGAGAGCAACTTCCTGATGACGAGCGGTCTGTATCTATGTTCTAGGTACAGTTGATCTCCCGTTCTGCTCAGAGAGCAACTTCCTAATGACGAGCGGTCTGTATCTATGTTCTAGGTGCAGTTGATCTTGAACTCTGGACGTGTGTTGGGTAGTCTACCTTTGGCTAATCTCTCGTGGACAGACTACAGTACGGAAACAGAAATGACCAAATTATGCCAGATTTTAGTTCTGGATTAACCGAGATTAGCCTTTGACAGACCTTCAGCTGCTCAGCTACCACTTCTTGTCTTGGATGATCTGTTCAAGATACGGTCTGTGGGGACCCGCCCTGGCCTCAACATTACTGATCTGTTGAGGAAGGAGTCAGTGGGTCCCACCCTGGTCTCAACATTACTGATCTGTTCAGGAAGGAGTCAGTGGGTCCCACCCTGGTCTCAACATTACTGATCTGTTGAGGAAGGAGTCAGTGGGTCCCACCCTGGTCTCAACATTACTGATCTGTTGAGGAAGGAGTCAGTGGGTCCCACCCTGGTCTCCACATTACTGATCTGTTCAGGAAAGAGTCTATGGGGTCCCACCCTGGTCTCAACATTACTGGCAGTAGTTTAGGAAACGTTTATTATAGTTGAACATCACGTTGTCGGGGGGCGGAGAGATCAGAACACTAAGCCACTCCATATGACTCGTTGTTGGGGGAGGAGAGAACAGGACACTAAGCCACTCCATATGGCTCATTGTTGGGGGAAAAGAGAACAGGACACTAAGCCACTCCATATGGCTCGTTGTTGGGGGGAGGAGAGAACAGGACACTAAGCCACTCCATATGGCTCGTTGTTGGGGGAAGAGAGAACAGGACACTAAGCCACTCCATATGGCTCGTTGTTGGGGAGGAGAGAACAGGACACTAAGCCACTCCATATGGCTCGTTGTTGGGGGAGGAGAGAACAGGACACTAAGCCACTCCATATGGCTCGTTGTTGGGGGGAGGAGAGAACAGGACACTAAGCCACTCCAGCTATGGCTCGTTGTTGGGGGAGGAGAGAACAGGACACTAAGCTACTCCATATGGCTCGTTGTTGGGGGGCGGAGAGATCAGAACACTAAGCCACTTCGGCTATGGCTCGTTGTTGGGGGGAGGAGAGAACAGGACACTAAGCCACTCCATATGGCTCGTTGTTGGGGGAGGAGAGAACAGGACACTAAGCCACTCCATATGGCTCGTTGTTGGGGGGAGGAGAGAACAGGACACTAAGCCACTCCATATGGCTCGTTGTTGGGGGAGGAGAGAACAGGACACTAAGCCACTCCATATGGCTCGTTGTTGGGGGAGAGAACAGGACACTAAGCCACTCCCATATGGCTCGTTGTTGGGGGAGGAGAGAACAGGACACTAAGCCACTCCATATGGCTCGTTGTTGGGGGAGGAGAGAACAGGACACTAAGCCACTCCATATGGCTCGTTGTTGGGGGAGGAGAGAACAGGACACTAAGCCACTCCATATGGCATCTGGATGGACAATACAAGCTTTATTAGAAATATATTTAGTGGGGTATATTTGTTGGGTTTCCAGGCTATTGTCATGGCTATTGTATTGTCAACATTATGATCTAACGGCTTTATTCTCACCTTGGTCTTCTGGGATGTTTCAATGACAAGGCCATTATGGAAAGAGTTGTTCAGCTGTATAGACACATCAACACAGTAATTCAGTATATCTGGTCCTCCATTATGGAAAGAGTTGTTCAGCTATAGAGACACAACAACACAGTAATTCAGTATATCTGGTCCTCCATTATGGAAAGAGTTGATCAGCTGTATAGACACATCAACACAGTAATTCAGTATATCTGGTCCTCCATTATGGAAAGAGTTGTTCAGCTATAGAGACACAACAACACAGTAATTCAGTATATCTGGTCCTCCATTATGGAAAGAGTTGATCAGCTGTATAGACACATCAACACAGTAATTCAGTATATCTGGTCCTCCATTATGGAAAGAGTTGTTCAGCTGTAGCGACACATCAACACAGTAATTCAGTATATCTGGTCCTCCATTATGGAAAGAGTTGTTCAGCTGTAGAGACACATCAACACAGTAATTCAGTATATCTGGTCCTCGCTGCCATAGTTATAGTAGGGATTTAGCATTTTACACAAAAGGGGAAAAACACAATGCCCATTTCAATGAGGATAAAAGTATCCTGTTTCAGGTCGGTTCAGGAAGTGAACTCAAAACCCTCTGAACAATAAAAGTAATATTACCTTTGATCAAATGGCGTCGTTTTGCTGATAAAATGTGGAGATTGTCCATGGACCAGTCACTCTTCATAGAGACAGCTGGGTACTAGAGACTCTACTCTCTGGGTCTGGTTGGAGTCTCTGACAGCTGGGTACTGGAGACTCTACTCTCTGTGTCTGGTTGGAGTCTCTGACAGCTGGGTACTGGAGACTCTACTCTCTGGGTCTGGTTGGAGTCTCTGATAGCTGGGTACTGGAGACTCTACTCTCTGGGTCTGGTTGGAGTCTCTGACAGCTGGGTACTGGAGACTCTACTCTCTGGGTCTGGTTGGAGTCTCTGACAGCTGGGTACTGGAGACTCTACTCTCTGGGTCTGGTTGGAGTCTCTGACAGCTGGGTACTGGAGACTCTACTCTCTGGGTCTGGTTGGAGTCTCCAACAGCTGGGTACTGGAGGCTCTACTCTCTGGGTCTGGTTGGAGTCTCTGACAGCTGGGTACTGGAGACTCTACTCTCTGGGTCTGGTTGGAGTCTCTGACAGCTGGGTACTGGAGACTCTACTCTCTGGGTCTGGTTGGAGTCTCTGACAGCTGGGTACTGGAGACTCTACTCTCTGGGTCTGGTTGGAGTCTCTGACAGCTGGGTAATGGAGACTATACTCTCTGGGTCTGGTTGGAGTCTCTGACAGCTGGGTACTGGAGACTCTACTCTCTGGGTCTGGTTGGAGTCTCTGACAGCTGGGTACTGGAGACTCTACTCTCTGGGTCTGGTTGGAGTCTCTGACAGCTGGGTACTGGAGACTACTCTCTGGGTCTGGTTGGAGTCTCTGACAGCTGGGTACTGGAGACTCTACTCTCTTGGTCTGGTTGGAGTCTCTGGCAGCTGGGTAATGGAGACTCTACTCTCTGGGTCTGGTTGGAGTCTCTGACAGCTGGGTAATGGAGACTCTACTCTCTGGGTCTGGTTGGAGTCTCTGACAGCTGGGTACTGGAGACTCTACTCTCTGGGTCTGGATGGAGTCTCTGACAGCTGGGTACTGGAGACTCTACTCTCTGGGTCTGGTTGGAGTCTCTGACAGCTGGGTACTGGAGACTCTACTCTCTGGGTCTGGTTGGAGTCTCTGACAGCTGGGTACTGGAGACTCTACTCTCTGGGTCTGGTTGGAGTCTCTGACAGCTGGGTACTGGAGACTCTACTCTCTGGGTCTGGTTGGAGTCTCTGACAGCTGGGTACTGGAGACTCTACTCTCTGGGTCTGGTTGGAGTCTCTTACAGCTGGGTACTGGAGACTCTACTCTCTGGGTCTGGTTGGAGTCTCTGACAGCTGGGTACTGGAAACTCTACTCTCTGGGTCTGGTTGGAGTCTCTGACAGCTGGGTATTTCCCCCATAATATTTTCAAATCAAATCAAATTTTATTTGCCACATGCGCTGAATACAACAGGTGTAGACATTACAGTGAAATGCTTACTTACAAGCCCTTAACCAACAATACAGTTTTTTAAAGAAACAAATAATATTTCATACAGTAATGATGATCAGTAGTATGAGAAATCACCCTGGATCATTATTAAACCCCATAGTATTTCATACAGTAATGATGATCAGTAGTATGAGAAATCACCCTGGATCATTATTAAACCCCATAGTATTTCATACAGTAATGATGATCAGTAGTATCAGAAATCACCCTGGATCATTATTAAACCCCATAGTATTTCATACAGTAATGATGATCAGTAGTATGAGAAATCACCCTGGATCATTATTAAACCCCATAGTATTTCATACAGTAATGATGATCAGTAGTATCAGAAATCACCCTGGATCATTATTAAACCCCATAGTATTTCATACAGTAATGATGATCAGTAGTAGCAGAAATCACCCTGCATCATTCATCATGTCAGACATTTCCCTCTATTTCTCCCCACATGGAACTGCTGATGTAAAAGGGCTTCATAAATAAATGATTGATATAACGTTGAACTCCCAACCTCCCAACCAGACTACAGTCTGTTACATTCTCACATTCTCCACAGATCTTTGAGGAATTCCCCTTTCATAATCTATAATGTATGGCAGTAATCTTACTTTGGGTCAAAGGGCATTGGTCCACTGATAACATTGAGAGGATTGTACATGGACCAGTCATAGACAGACAGCTGGGTACTGGAGACTGCTCTCTGGGTCTGGGGGTTGGCAGTGCCACCCTCCTCTCTCTCCTCAGAGACACTCATCTTAGGAGTGTGTTCCAACTTCCAGAATTACAGTGGGATAAAAAGACTCACACACCATTTAGGAGACACACACTTCCTTGATTAAACATATACTTACTAGAGTTTACAGGATATCCTGCTCTGTCCTCTCTCCAGTTTAGAGTTTATAGGATATCCTGCTCTGTCCTCTCTCCAGTTTAGAGTTTATAGGATATCCTGCTCTGACCTCTCTCCAGTTTAGAGTTTATAGGATATTCTGCTCTGTTCTCTCTCCAGTTTAGAGTTTATAGGATATCCTGCTCTGTCCTCTCTCCAGTTTAGAGTTTATAGGATATCCTGCTCTGTCCTCTCTCCAGTTTAGAATTTACAGGATATCCTGCTCTGTCCTCTCTCCAGTTTAGAGTTTATAGGATATCCTGCTCTGTCCTCTCTCCAGTTTAGAGTTTATAGGATATCCTGCTCTGTCCTCTCTCCAGTTTAGAGTTTATAGGATATCCTGCTCTGTCCCTCTCTCCAGTTTAGAGTTTATAGGATATTCTGCTCTGTTCTCTCTCCAGTTTAGAGTTTATAGGATATCCTGCTCTGTCCTCTCTCCAGTTTAGAGTTTATAGGATATCCTGCTCTGTCCTCTCTCCAGTTTAGAATTTACAGGATATCCTGCTCTGTCCTCTCTCAGTTTAGAGTTTATAGGATATCCTGCTCTGTCCTCTCTCCAGTTTAGAGTTTATAGGATATCCTGCTCTGTCCTCTCTCCAGTTTAGAGTTTATAGGATATCCTGCTCTGTCCTCTCTCCAGTTTAGAGTTTATAGGATATCCTGCTCTGTCCTCTCTCCAGTTTAGAGTTTATAGGATATTCTGCTCTGTTCTCTCTCCAGTTTAGAGTTTATAGGATATCCTGCTCTGTCCTCTCTCCAGTTTAGAGTTTATAGGATATCCTGCTCTGTCCTCTCTCCAGTTTAGAGTTTATAGGATATCCTGCTCTGTCCTCTCTCCAGTTTAGAATTTACAGGATATCCTGCTCTGTCCTCTCTCCAGTTTAGAGTTTATAGGATATCCTGCTCTGTCCTCTCTCCAGTTTAGAGTTTATAGGATATCCTGCTCTGTCCTCTCTCCAGTTTAGAGTTTATAGGATATCCTGCTCTGTCCTCTCTCCAGTTTAGAGTTTATAGGATATCCTGCTCTGTCCTCTCTCCAGTTTAGAGTTTATAGAATATCCTGCTCTGTCCTCTCTCCAGTTTAGAGTTTATAGGATATCCTGCTCTGTCCTCTCTCCAGTTTAGAGTTATAGAATATCCTGCTCTGTCCTCTCTCCAGTTTAGAGTTCATAGGATATCCTGCTCTTTCATCTACAAATATGTAATGGCTGGACAAGAACAAATATACTTTTATATAGGTATGCTTTCTACACACCATGAGGATAAACCATTAACCATGAGGTTTAGCTAAATGTTTTCTTTACTGACAACTGGGGTTAGAGACAGACAGAGACTGAGAGAGACACAGACATCAAATACTCATGATCTTTGACCTTCCACCATTTCAGGCTTTTTTCACAGAAATTGCATGGTAACACTTTACATGGCAGATGATAGACATTAAAATACATTCATAAAGCCCTTGACCATTTTAAATAATAGTATTTACATTTTCGTCATTTAATATACGCTCTTATCCAAAGATACTCAAGGGCACATCTACAGTTTTTTTACCTAGTCAGCTCAGGGTTTTGAACCAGCAACCTTTTGGTTACTGGTCCAACACCCTTATCCACTAGGCTACCTGCCACCAGTGTATGATGGGCATTTTACAACAACTACAGCTGACATTATTGTGGTCATGTTAAGTATTTCGTTTTTTATTGGGATCCCCAAATAGACGTTGCCAAGGCAATCATGTTTCTATTTTTTTATTTTTTTATTCAGGCTGCAAAGTAAGGATCCTACCAGGGATTATTTATGTATGATGTTGGTAGAATGTATACATTGGGATAGTAGTAAGGATCCTACCAGGGATTATTTATGTATGATGTTGGTAGAATGTATACATTGGGATAGTAGTAAGGATCCTACCAGGGATTATTGATGTATGATGTTGGTAGAATGTATACATTGGGATAGTAGTAAGGATCCTACCAGGGATTATTTATGTATGATGTTGGTAGAATGTATACATTGGGATAGTAGTAAGGATCCTACCAGGGATTATTTATGTATGATGTTGGTAGAATGTATACATTGGGATAGTAGTAAGGATCCTACCAGGGATTATTTATGTATGATGTTGGTAGAATGTATACATTGGGATAGTAGTAAGGATCCTACCAGGGATTATTTATGTATGATGTTGGTAGAATGTATACATTGGGATAGTAGTAAGGATCCTACCAGGGATTATTTATGTATGATGTTGGTAGAATGTATACATTGGGATAGTAGTAAGGATCCTACCAGGGATTATTTATGTATGATGTTGGTAGAATGTATAAATTGGGATAGTAGTAAGAGGCCGGCGGGTAAATGACTAAGATTCAAGCCTCCCGTCAGTTAAGGAGATTTGTTTCTTTATTGTGTGTTTAGTTGTACCTTTACCTTCCTGTAGTTGGTCATTTGGAAGGATTATGTATGGAGGAATGGTCTAATATCACTCCAACTCAAAACATTTTAGAAAAAGGCTCAGTGCCGTTATCATACGGGAGGTATTGAAAGGAGAGCAAATTTTGACCCCTACCTTTTTGAGAAAAAAAGTATTACTTGTTAAACAAAATCTCTTTCTCTGAGCAATTGTATTAGTATAAAATCATTTAATTTAAAAATGTGGGACCCCACTGTATACTTCAAAGTTAGAGATATGTTGAAACTGGATCCCTCATAATGATTCTACATTTTATAGTATGCCATGGCCATTACTGGCCAAAGGTTAAACTACTGTTATGTTAATGATATACTATGGTGTTGTGCCACTAGACTTTGACCAGATATTATTGCATCCAAAGATCAACTGTACCTAGAACAGAGATACAGAGCCACTTGTCATCAGGAAGGTGCTCTCTCAGCAGAACGGAAAATATCTCAATGATTTGACATGTTCTGGATGTGAATACAGGCTACAAGGTAAGACTCTTCCAAGGGATTATTGTAAAGTGTGTAGGGAAATTAAAGATATGGTGTTATTATAGTATAGTGAATGACAGTAAAACACTCAGATCTAACAGTCCATTTCACCTGGGACAGGTACGTGACAGTTCAATCATACAAAATGGCGCTAACTGGGCGTAGGCAAGTCAAATTCAAAAACATATTGTTCATATCTCGTATTATAGGATTCGTATATTGTGGTTATTTTACCATTTGTAAAAATGTTAACGTATCATAGTTCTAAATAATCTTTCAAAATATCAGAACATTTGTTGTTACAATGAGCTCCTGCTTCCTGTGTAATTTGGTATGAAACCTGAACGTACTTTTCTTAACATTGATATTATGAATTAAATTCAATAATAGTATAATAATAGCAGACCTGTTGAACAAAGCAACACAGTAGAATGAGTGGAATTATTACAAGAGAAAGTGAGACATTATTATTATTAATTACTATTAATAATAATAGTATTGTATTATTATTGTTATTAATATTATATTATTAATATTATTATTAGTTCCACTACATGGAGAAAAGGTGAAAAATATCAGTCATGACTACATGTTCATGTGATTGCATTAAATCCTGACTGTTTGGACGTATCTGTTAGTAAATGTTTTATTTCTAAGAGATCAAATGGAACAATTGACCTTCAATAATTAGTTGTCACTGTGTTCACCACAACCAACATGCTGCATCTCTGTTTAGGGGTCAGTGGTCTAAAATGAGTCTCTCTGGGGAGAGAGAGGAGGGGGGCCCTGCCTCTAAAATGAGTCTCTCTGGGGGACATGACACCAAAGCTAAGAGGTGAGATGACAATGTTGTTTATGAATTTATACGTTTATTTCTAAAACGTTATATCCACAATTTTTTCACGTTTGTTATTTTGCATCAGAAATGATTGCTTATGGGTACCTTCATGTGCGTGTAAAATATTGTTGTTCTAAGATTTTAATTAATCGATTTTTGCGTATTAATTTTTGTTAAGCAAAACGCTATATAGCTGGAATGAAATGTTTGTATCCTGTATATTTGACTGTGATATGTGGATGTCTCACCAGCACACACACACACACACACACACACACACACACAAACACACACACACACACACACACACACACACACACACACACACACACACACACACACACACACACAAACAAACAAACATCTTTACCAGCATACACACACATCTATAGAAGTTTTGCATGACACAATCATTTATCCTACTCTTAGTTATTGTCTAATATGTTGTCATGCAGAACCTTATTGTTTTTACTAATTCTGATCGTTGTTACAAGCGGAATTTTGACAATACTACCGTCAAAACAACACACTCTTCACTCTTGTTTAAACCAAAAAGGGTTCTATACCTGCTTTATATATGGAACCACTAAAAGTTCTATATAGAAACCTTTTATAGGGTTCTTTGATCAGAACTCTAGAGGTTCTTCTTCCCTGAACCAAAATGGTTCCATATAGAACCCTGCATGGTGTCATTTATGAATTATGGCTACTACTATTAAATAGGAATATTTTTAGCTAAGAATATATAGGACAATATATGACAATAGGAATGGTTTAAAAATCCCAATATTCATTTAAAATTATCCTTAGAAATTGCAGTGCTGGGGATTTGGAAAGCCATAGCCAGTCAATCAACAACAGAATAATACTCTTATGAAAAATATTGACCTTTAATTTAGTCTGTGGATACTATGTGACTAGAAAGGTTTAAAATGCATGTATGACATCACAGCACAGTTGAAAAAAATATGGCAGGTGGAAATCAAAAGAGGATGTTCTACGGAGATAGGTGGGCGGGGCTGAGAGTAGCAGAGGGGTGGGATTTAAAAAGATCATGATCGGTAATAGACATTACTGTAAACACTATAGATGTCTGAGTACTATCTATCCAAAATGTAATGTGTATAAGTAATTATTAGTATTATTATTATTATTATTATTATTATTATTATTATTATATATATAAAAAAGTAATTACTGTGTATAAAAGTATTGTATGGGGGGTAGAATTGATCTTGGTTATATTCAAACACACTGGTGGTCAGAGAGGCATCTCTTTGTTTGAACGATGGCCCACGTCAACTCTGGCTGACTTCTTTACAATACAATACATTACAATACAATACAACTTTGTCCATTAGTTACAGCAAACAACAAAAACATGTATTCTTCTCCGTTCTTAACCCCCCAAACAGCAGACCTCACACATACAGTTGAAACCAGCACAGGTTCAAGCTGCAGTGCAGCGCCCCTGGATGGAGAGCATGTTGTGTGGTTAAGGGCCTTGCTCAAGGGCTCAACGAAAGGTGAATGTTTTGAGGACGTGAACCCAGCAGCCCTCCAGGGGTCAGATAAATTCCGCCCGTTTTTCCCAGCGCCCGGCAAGGGATTCAAACTGGACATTTTTCGGCCACAGGTCCAATGCCTGCACAGCTCCAACTCATTTGCCGCTGAGGGAAAACCTGAGTTAATATTCAGAAATAAGCATGAGTTAATCTGCCAAAATGAAGCCAAAATGTTATGCAGACATCATTATTATGATAACATACATGCAGTTGTCATCAGCAGCAGCCACAAGAGAGAGAGCCTCTGATAGTTCTGGGTAACTGCCAGACTGAGCAAAACATAGATAGTGTGTTAAAAGTCATGGAATGATTAACTAGGATATTGAATCACCAAGACTTATTATACATCATTATTATACAGAAATCATTGCCAAAAGCGGAAGAGATACTGTTGCATGTAGGTCTATATTATTTATGGATTGATCATATAGAAAAATCTAAACATTATTTAAACTACTCCAAACCAAATTACATGTGGTGCAGGAACCACTGACTCACTGCATATTCTATAGTATTATCAAGACACCTTCTGTTAACTCTTAACTGGTTAGGACAGCTCATGACGAACGACCTGCTAGCTAGCCAAGCTAGTCGGTACAGCTAGCTAAGCTAGCTACTCTACCAGCAGCATCCTAGTTATCCTAGCTACCACTACATCATCACCGGCTGCCTGCATTTCTTGTGGACCGATGGAGCTCCCTGGTTGTTTCTTCCACCTGTTAAATACAGTGGAGGGCTTCTCCCTCTCTCGTTGATGGATGCTGGCTACCTACCATCCCTCCGTCCGGTTCTCCTCTCTTCACTAGATGGAAGGTAACTTTAGTGTTGAACCCCTCTGTGTCCAAGGACCAAACTTTTGAATAATATTTTCGGGGCGCCTCAAGTAACCTTTTTTACAATGTTTTTTTTTCTGATAAAAACTAGTTCATTGCATCCGCCATGGAGCCCAGTTTCATAATATTACCTTACGTCCCTGGTTATGAAGTAATCGCGAAACAACAGACCTTATTTTAGGTCATTTTTCACCCTACCAGCTCCTATTAGTTCTATTGAACTCCGTGACACCGACTCGCCTTCAGAACGTTCTATTCCCAGACCATTGTTCTGTGTCACAATGCCAGCTTCACTATTGTTATCAATGAGACCTGCCTGCGTTACCCCTGTAGGTTTACCTCAGGTAACTTATTATTAACAAGGTTACGGCTACTTGGTGAGCGTTAACCCTGTAGGTTTACCTCAGGTAACTTATTACTAACAAGGTTATGGCTACTTGGTGAGCAGCTCACTGTTCACCTGAGTACATGTTTTTGTGAGCCACAGTTGAAGAGGCGATGGCTGGCGCATAGCGATCAAACATTAAACAGTTTCTGGTCATGGTTAACCATATTTATTTTCAGAAAAAGGTGTACAGCCTAAACAAAACGCGTGTCCCTGTCCTCTCTTTCAAGATGTGGCCGATTTAAACAGCCAGAATACATTTTTTTATTAAGAAATCACCTTTTTCTTGACGACTTGCTGTTTCTAAATGGCTGCTGGGTAATTTGATATGCATCGAAATCTTCGTTCGTAGGTATCGAATTGAGCGAATGCTGCGCAGGTTCACTGAGTTGCAAACCAAATGGGTATAATGGGGTGATTGTTGTCTAATCAGGTGGTCTAGCTAATGGATTTGTAGATCTGATGCAGTTGCTACCTCAGATTATGAGCCTAGCAAGTGTTGTGAATGAGTTATGTAGTACCCACATACGGCCACAAGAGGAGCAAGAGTGCCATAAACCCATACTGTTTTTTGCCTTAAAAACCCTAAACCTAACAATCAATCAATCAATCAATCAAATGTATTTATAAAGCCCTTTTTACATCAGCAGATGTCACAAAGTGCTATACAGAAATTCTAACCCTACGTATAACCTATTTTAGCCTAACCATAGGTATAACCTATTTTAGCCTTAACCATAACCCTTAACCCTAATTCTAGGGTAGGGTAGCCTAGAACACTTTTAGAAACTATTTTAGTAATAACATTATCTTAATAAATACAATTATAGTATTAAATAGCGTTTTGATTATTTTGTTGTTATTTTATTATATGTATAATTGCAAGGCTGTACTTGAATTAATAACTTTTAATAGCTAAATATTTCCAATAGATGGCAGCATAAGACCACGAAGCATCAGTTATAGGCTACAAGCAGCAATATGATTCACTTAAAATAGCATGCAACCAAATACTAAATGTCCCATGATTTTCTGAAATGGTCACTCATTACTTTAGCTAGCTATATATCTCGTATGAGGCCTGTGATGCGTTTGGAAGAGCAATTAAATAGTGACTATAGCAGGTGTTGAACCCCGGGTAAATAATCACTAGTCAGATGCTCCAACCTCAACTCTAATGTACATGCATTTTTAAATATCAAATATTGCGATTAAACAACCTCGGAATAGAAAAGACAAGAGTGCGTCTTCCAGCCCGCCAATAAATTACATAATGCAACCCTCCCGGTTAGCAAATGTACCTCAACATGCCCCTCGCTTGTGCTAGAAGGCAGAGTGCTCGCTGCTAGTTGATGAATCTGACAATTAATGTACTAGGAAAATACGTTTTTCTCGACCAGAGTTGACAAAATTTATGTTCAGGCTTATTGATAATCGTTATAGTAATGAAGTATAATTTCAAAACATGAGCATAAAAACAGCTAATAATAAACATGAATCATCATTATATTATTTCACAGTAATCTGTTAAATGCTTTTTCAGTCGTTCCTCTTGCGTTAGCAGTGTGGAAAGGGACAGTAAAAAGCGTGTGCAGGAGTTTTCCTGTGAGGGGGAGAGGTGGTGTATCCAGGGAGAAAACTAAACTAACCTTCTGAAATGTCATTCATGGTCTTATGCTGCCATCTATTGGAATTATTTAGCAACTGCAGTAGTACTGAATGAAGCGTATCCTTACTAGTAGTAATTACTCAGAATTACAAAATATGACATTTTCTAGTTCATTTTACCACTTAAAACCATAAAATAACAATTTTATAGCATAACAAACAATGAATCTGACATAAACCAAAAACACCATACATTTAGTTAACTATATATATATATATATATATATATATATATATGTGTATATATATATATATGTATATATATATATATATATACTATTTATTTAGATCGGTGACATTATCTGCCAAAGTAAAACCACTGTAGATAAAGAAGAGCTCTCCAGTAGGTGTACCAAAACATTCAAAGGCCATTTTCTCAAAATTGAGTTTACAAGTTTATCATCTTTCAAGGCAGAATTACTTTCCCATTGTTCCTCAACTGCAGTGTATGATATACCTTTTTCTATCTGAGTCTCTATTTTTATCCAATGTAAAAAAACACGATTTCAAATTTTGCTACATGAGATCGAAACGAGCCGGTCGGTCACATTTGACTGTGTAAAACCTAGCAGCACTACTTATTTCTCTAAGAGTGAGGCAAATATATATTTTTACTGTGTAAAACCTAGCAGTACTACTTATTTCTCTGATAGTGAGGCAGATATATATTATTACTGTGTAAAACCTAGCAGTACTACTTATTTCTCTGAGAGTGAGGCAGATATATTATTACTGTGTAAAACCTAGCAGTACTACTTATTTCTCTGAGAGTGAGGCAGATATATATTATTACTGTGTAAAACCTAGCAGTACTACTTATTTCTCCGAGAGTGAGGCAGATATATTATTACTGTGTAAAACCTAGCAGTACTACTTATTTCTCTGAGAGTGATGCAGATATGTAGCATTTTGCAAAAAAACATGATTATTTGTATACACCAATCTCTTTCAGAATTTCTTTAAGCAATAAAAGCAAATTTACCAACATTTCGGAAAATGTATATATAGCATTTTTAAATGAAACTCTTGTTTCCCCATCTGAGCTCAGAGTAGATGAGAGACGTAATGTTTGTCTCTGTTGTGTTGAAGTCCAATCAAGCAGGAGAGACCAGCCTCCCCTGTACCCAGCTGTGTGTCCATGAAGAGTGACCGGTCTATGAAACCTCCTATAATGTTTAGAGAGGGATACTTTTCTAGTGAACAAAGGTAAGAAGAACTCATGGGTCATGGTCAGTGAGTTAAACAACACTGTCTCTAGTCATTTCTCCTCTCCCATTTTCCCATTTATTTTTGTTGTTTTCATAATCCATAGGCTAATCATTTTTTCAATTTTCATAGTCCTGAAACAATATTAAACAAAGAGAACATTCCCTCCCTGTGTGTGTGTGTGTGTGTGTATGTGTGTGTGTGTGTGTGTGTGTGTGTACTCCCTGGATGAAGATATGTAATCTCTATCCTGATTGACTAGTCACTTTTACCCCTACCTACATGTACATATTACCTCAACTACCTGGTACCCCTGGACATTGACTCAGTACTGGTACTCCTTATATATAGTCTAGTTATTACCTCAACTACCTGGTACCCCTGGACATTGACTCGGTACTGGTACTCCTTGTATATATTCTAGTTATTACCTCAACTACCTGGTACCCTGCACATTGACTCAGTACTGGTACTCCTTGTATATAGTCTAGTTATTACGTCAACTACAGTGAGGGAAAAAAGTATTTGATCTCCTGCTGATTTTGTACGTTTGCCCACTGACAAAGAATTGATCAGTCTATAATTTTAATGGTAGGTTTATTTGAACAGTGAGAGACAGAATAACAACACAAAAATTCAGAAAAACGCATGTCAAAAAATGTTATAAATTGATTTGCATTTTAATGAGGGAAATAAGTATTTGACCCCCTCTCAATCAGAAAGATTTCTGGCTCCCAGCTGTCTTTTATACAGGTAACGAGCTGAGATTAGGAGCACACTCTTAAAGGGAGTGATCCTAATCTCAGCTTGTTACCTGTATAAAAGACACCTGTCCACAGAAGCAATCAATCAATCAGATTCCAAACTCTCCACCATGGCCAAGACCAAAGAGCTCTCCAAGGATGTCAGGGACAAGATTGTAGACCTACACAAGGCTGGAATAGGCTACAAGACCATCGCCAAGCAGCTTGGTGAGAAGGTGACAACAGTTGGTTCGATTATTCGCAAATGGAAGAAACACAAAATAACTTTCAATCTCCCTCGGCCTGGGGCTCCATGCAAGATCTCACCTCGTGGAGTTGCAATGATCATGAGAACGGTGAGGAATCAGCCCAGAACTACACGGGAGGATCTTGTCAATGATCTCAAGGCAGCTGGGACCATAGTCACCAAGAAAACAATTGGTAACACACTACGCCGTGAAGGACTGAAATCCTGCAGCGTCAGCAAGATCCCCCTGCTCAAGAAAGCACATATACAGGCCAGTCTGAAGTTTGCCAATGAATATCTGAATGATTCAGAGGAGAACTGGGTGAAAGTGTTGTGGTCAGATGAGACCACAATCGAGCTCTTTGCCATCAACTCAACTTGCCGTGTGTGAAGGAGGAGGAATGCTCCCTATGACCCCAAGAACACTATCCCCACCGTCAAACATGGAGGTGGAAACATTATGCTTTGGGGGTGTTTTTCAGCTAAGGGGACAGGACAACTTCACCGCATCAAAGGGACGATGGACGGGGCCATGTACCGTCAAATCTTTGGTGAGAACCTCCTTCCCTCAGCCAGGGAAAATGGGTCGTGGATGGGTATTCCAGCATGACAATGACCCAAAACACACAGCCAAGGCAACAAAGGAGTGGCTCAAGAAGAAGCACATTAAGGTCCTGGAGAGGCCTAGCGAGTCTCCAGACCTTAATCCCATAGAACATCTGTGGAGGGAGCTGAAGGTTCGAGTTGCCAAACGTCAGCCTCGAAACCTTGATTTGGAGAAGATCTGCAAAGATCCCTCCTGAGATGTGTGCAAACCTGGTGGCCAACTACTAGAAACGTCTGACCTCTGTGATTGCCAACAAGGGTTTTGCCACCAAGTACTAAGTCATGTTTTGCAGAGGGGTCAAATACTTATTTCCCTCATTAAAATGCAAATCAATTGATAACATTTTTGACATGCGTTTTTCTGGAATTTTTTGTTGTTATTCTGTCTCTCACTGTTCAAATGAACCTACCATTAAAATGATAGACTGATCATGTCTTTGTCAGTGGGCAAACGTACAAAATCAGCAGGGGATCAAATACTTTTTTCCCTCACTGTACCTGGTACCCCTGCACATTGACTCAGTACTGGTACTCCTTGTATATAGTCTAGTTATTACCTCAACTACCTGGTACCAATGCACATTGACTCAGTACTGGTACTCCTTGTATATAGTCTGGTTATTACCTCAACTACCTGGTACCCCTGCACATTGACTCAGTACTGGTACTCCTTGTATATAGTCTAGTTATTACCTCAACTACCTGGTACCCCTGCACATTGACTCAGTACTGGTACTCCTTGTATATAGTCTAGTTATTACCTCAACTTCCTGGTACCCCTGCACATTGACTCGGTACTCCTTATAGCCTCATTATTGTTATTGTATTATGTTACTATTTCCTTTTTTTATTTAGCCAATTGTTGTGACTTTTTAACTCTGCATTGTTGGGAAAAGGGCTCGTAAGTAAGCATTTCACGGTAAAGTGTTGTATTCGGCGCTTGTGAGAAATACAATTTGATTTGATTTGAAGCTCATGCGTAGAAATATGTAATTGGGTCCAATGGTAGTCTTGTGCCGAACTGCACATGTGCAGGCCGTCAAATCAAAGCCACTCCTTCGATATAAACGTGTTTATGACTAACATGAAAATATGTCAGTTTGTTAAACAACTTAAGACAGAACATTTTCAAAATTAACAACTAAGGAAGTCATTTTTACCTCTAATTGACTTCTCAAACCCCAATCCCTGGCATGGTCTGCTTCATATGTATTCCCAGAAGACATTTTTTACATCAGCAGTTGTCACAAAGTGCTTATATAGAAACCCAGTCTAAAACCCCAAAGAGCAAGCAATGCAGATGTAGAAGCACGGTGGCTAGGAAAAACTCCCTAGAAAGGCAGGAACCTAGGAAGAAACCTAGAGAGGAACCAGGCTCTGAGGGGTGGCCAGTCCTCTTCTGGCTGTGCTGGGAGAAGATTATAAGAGGATATGGCCATTAAGGCCAGATTGTTCTTCAAGATGTTCAAATTTTCATAGATGACCAGCAGGGTCAAATAATAATCACTGTGGTTATAGAGGGTGCAACACGTCAGCACCTCAGGAGTAAATGTCAGTTGGCTTTTCATAGCCGAGCATTCAGAGGTCGAGACAGCAGGTGTGGTAGAGAGAGAGAAGGAGAGGGAGAGAGAGAGAGAGGGTCGAAACAGCAGGTTCGGGACAAGGTAGCACGTCCGGTGAACAGGTCAGAGTTCCATATCCGCAGGCAGACCAGTAGAAGCCGGATCAGCAGCATGACAAGGTATCACGTCCGGTGGAGCATGTGTCGATACTGATCGGATCGAAAGAAAGGGAGTGCTGCTCTCTGATCAGTTTTCTCCATTAAAATCTTTCCTTAACATTATAATTATTTCACAATACTGACCATGGATCAGCTTCTAGAAAGATATTACTTCCTACGGCTGCAAATATTGAGGTAGTTTATTCTCGTGCTTACCCAATAAAAATGCACTAAATCACAGATTTGGCACATCATTGGGCACATGTTAGGCTACACATCATGAATTATATTAAGACAATTTACAAACAGTAGTCTACAAGTAGTAAAATAAAACTCAATTAATTGAACATTTAATATATTCCAATTTGATTGAAATAGACCTATAGCCTACTGTTTATATTGTAATGCAGTCATCTCGGTTTTCATTTGAAGCAAATTTTTATACGTCCCTTGTTTGAATCAATTGCAAAGACATTGGCAACTTTGTATTTGTAGTCAACTTTGTTCTGAATTTATCGGTGGTCAAAAAGAGACGGATAAACCATGTGATTCTATGTTTAGCAGAGATCTTCTGTGTATAAAGTGACGCGGGAGGGCAAAAAAGCATCTAACGACGCACTTGGCTGTTCTACAAGTGGTCTGAGGCAGGTGTTAGAATATGAGTGTTTTCAAGTGCAACGTTAATAACGATGGTTTTGGAGAACAGCTCAGAGATTTAACAATGCTCCTACGAAGGTTCTAACGATTAACTTAGCCTTAAGATGCTTTTGGGAATCAGGACCCTGGATAAAGGTAAATGTTTTACATACAGATCTCATATTACTGGATTTAATTTTGTACATTTGTACAGATTTCTATTAAAAATGTAGTTATTTGTTACATTTGACTGTGTAAAACCTAGCAGTACTAATTATTTATCTGAGAGTGAGGCAGATATATATTATTACTGTGTAAAACCTAGCATTACTACTTATTTCTCTCAGAGTGAGGTAGGTATATATTATTACTGTGTAAAACCTAGCAGTACTACTTATTTCTCTGAGAGTGAGACAGATATATATTATTACGTTGTAAAACCTAGCAGTACTACTTATTTCTCTGAGAGTGAGGCAGGTATATATTATTACTGTGTAAAACCTAGCAGTACTACTTATTTCTCTGAGAGTGAGGCAGATATATAGTATTTTGCAAAAAAAACATTTATCTCTCTGAAATGAAGCCATTAAGTGATTTATTTTAAACAAACACATGTCTGTCATTGAACAACCCCCTGCCATGATTAGCTAGTGAGAAAACACAACCATTTATTTGATAATTTCTTTAAACAAATAAGCTAATTTACGAACATTTCTGAAAATGGATATATAGCGTTTTGGAATGAAACTCTTGTTTCCCCATCTGAGCTCAGAGTAGATGAGAGATGTAATGTTTGTCTCTGTTATGTTGAAGCCCAATCAAGCAGGAGAGACCAGCCTCCCCTGTACCCAGCTGTGTGTCCATGAAGAGTGACCGGTCTATGGGTCAACCTATAAACTTCAGAGAGGGAGCCTTTTCTAGTGAACAAAGGTAAGAAGAACTCATGGGTCATGGTCAGTGAGTTAAACAACACTGTCTCTAGTCATTTCTCCTCTCCCATTTTTCCATTTATTTTTGTTGTTTTCATAATCCATAGGCTAATCATTTTTTCCATTTTCATAGTCCTGAAACAATATTAAACAAACACAACATTCCCTCCCTGTGTGTGTGTGTGTGTGTGTGTGTGTGTGTGTGTGTGTGTGTGTGTGTGTGTGTGTGTACTCCCTGGATGAGGAGATATAATCTCATGTTTTGTCCCCAGAAACCAACAGGAGAGATCAGAGTCAGAGATTCTCAGTGGTCAGTCTTCCCAGAGTCATCAAACAGACCTGGCCTCCATATTCAGTGTATGTGGTCCTGTTATGTACATTTGTTTTTGTTTACCTCAAGTAAAGTTGATCTGTCAATCATTCATTCATGTGTTAATGCGAAAGCATTTAGTCTCTTGCTTAACTTATTTACTTGATTTATTTCAGTTGCTTGAAGAGAATATTATGACATTTGTGAAGAACGAGCTGAAGATGTTCAAGAGGATTCTTAGTCCAGAACTCCCAGAAGGCTTTGAGAGTCAGAAGCAACATAAGGAAGTGGTGGATGCTGAAGATGAGAAGCAGGAGAGCAGTGCCAGAGAGGGGGCTCTGAAGATCACACTGCACGTTCTGAGGAAAATGAACCAGAAGGAGCTTGCTGACACACTGGAGAAAAGTAAGAGCTGTCTGCCTCATGTTGGATGCTGTTTTATAACAAACATTTAAAAGCTGTAGCTAAAGTACAGCTAAAGTAGCTGTGTAACTCAATGATATTGTAGCAGCCTTAACACAATACCTAGTGACCTCATCAAGTAGCAGCAGGGATGTGTTGTGGAGAGAAAGAGAGAGAGAGAGAGAGAGAGAGAGAGAGAGAGAGGAGAGAGAGAGAGAGAGAGAGAGAGAGAGAGAGAGAGAAGAGAGAGAGAGAGAGAGAGAGAGAGAGAGAGAGAGAGAGAGAGAGAGAGAGAGAGAGAGAGAGATATTACCAATAATAATATATTCAGTCACACCAATCTAAATGCATTATGAAAACATTTACAGATTTATACAGTCAGTTAAGCGAAGAAATGATTATAATTTAAAATGTTATAACAGTCCTAGAATACTGTAGGCATTAAAACAGACATAATATTAATATCCTCTGTGTTATTTCTAGATTCAGATGAGCTTGCTGTGATTTGCCAACGTGAACTCAAATCTAATCTAAAGAAGAAGTTTCAATGTGTATTTGAGGGGATCGCTAAACAAGGAAACCCAACACTTCTCAATAAGATCTACACAGAGCTCTACATCACGGAGGGTGGAACAGGAGAGGTCAATAATGAACATGAGCTGAGACAGATTGAGACAACAACCAGGAAACAAGCAAGACCAGAGACTGCAATCAAATGTAACGACATCTTCAAACCCTTAACTGGACAAGACAAACTTATCAGAACTGTGCTGACAAAGGGAGTCGCTGGCATTGGAAAAACAGTCTCTGTGCAGAAGTTCATTCTAGACTGGGCTGAAGGAAAAGCAAATCAGGATGTCCAATTTGTATTTTCATTCCCTTTTCGGGAGCTGAATTTGATGAAAAAGGAAAAACACACTTTGATTGAACTTCTCAATCACTTCTCAATCGAAACCAAAGAATCAAGGATCTCCAACTACGACAAGTACAAAGTTCTTTTCATCTTTGATGGTCTGGATGAGTGCCGACTGCCCCTAGACTTCCAGAAGAACAAGATCTGTTGTGACGTCACAAAGTCAACCTCAGTGGATGTTCTGCTGACAAATCTCATCAAGGGAAATCTGCTTCCATCTGCTCTCCTCTGGATAACTACCCGACCTGCAGCAGCCAATAAGATCCCTTCAGGGTGTGTTGACCAGGTGACAGACGTACGAGGGTTCAATGACCCACAGAAGGAGGAGTACTTCAGGAAGAGATTCAGTGATGAGGACCTGGCCAGCAGAATCATCTCACACATAAAGACATCAAGGAGCCTCCACATCATGTGCCACATTCCAGTCTTCTGTTGGATTTCTGCAACAGTCCTTGAACACATGCTGAAACATAAGAGAGAAGAGATGCCCAAGACTCTGACTGAGATGTACTCACACCTTGTGGTGTTTCATACCAAACAGAAGAATGAAAAGTATATTGGGAAAGAAGAGACAGGTCCACACTGGAATGAAGAGATCATTCTGTCACTGGGAAAACTGGCTTTTCAACAGCTTGTTGAGGGCAATCTGATTTTCTATAAAAAAGACCTGAAAAGGGCTGGCATTGATGTCAATGAAGCATCAGTGTACTCAGGATTGTGCACACAGATCTTTAAAGAGGAATGTGTGCTGTACCAGGACAAGGTGTACTGCTTCGTGCATCTGAGCATTCAGGAGTTTCTGGCTGCTGTATATGTGTTCCTCTCATTCATCAACAACAATGAGAATCTAATGGCCAAACCTCAATCAATGTTCAGCTACTTTTTTGCGCAGTCCAGAGACAAGCCTGAAGTTACTGTCTACAAGAGTGCTGTGGATAAAGCCTTACAAAGTGAGACAGGAAACCTGGACCTTTTCCTCCGTTTCCTTCTGGGCCTCTCACTGGAGTCCAATCAGAAGCACTTACGAGGTCTACTGACAAAGACAAGAAGCAGCTCACAGAGCCATGAAGAAACAGTCAAGTACATCAAGGAGAAGATCAGGGAGAATCCCTCTCCAGAGAGGTGCATCAATCTCTTCCACTGTCTGAATGAACTGAATGACCATTCTCTAGTGGAGGAGATCCAAAGCTACCTGAGACCAGGAAGTCTCTCAGAAGAAGAACTGTCACCTGCACAGTGGTCAGCTCTGGTCTTTGTGTTGCTGACTTCAGAAAAGGAGCTGGATGTGTTTGACCTGAAGAAATACTCCAGATCAGAGGAAGGTCTTCTGAGGCTGCTGCCAGTGTTCAAAGCCTCCAGAGCTGCTCTGTGAGTACATAAAATGACATTTAAGTACTAATCGTCAGGAATAAATATGAAGTTTAGAAAAATATATGTATTATAATATGTATATAACATTATATTGAAAAACATATTGAATCACTGCATTGATGTTCACATTAGTATAACAATATGACCATACAATTCTAGGAGACGGAAGATGAATCTATATGTTGTTTGAGAGAATAAACCAAATGCATCTGCCATTGTCCTTCTACACTACTGGTGTTAAATTAACAGTGTGTTTGTGAAATCATGATGATCTCTCTGTCAGGCTGTCAGGCTGTGGAGTCACAGAGAAAGGCTGTGCTTCTCTGGTCTCAGCTCTGAAGTCAAACCCCTCACACCTGAGAGAGCTGGATCTGAGTAACAATGACCTGAAGGATTCAGGAGTGAAGCTGCTCTCTGCTGGACTGGGGGATCCCCACTGTAAACTGGAGACTCTGAGGTCAGTATTCCTGTAGTTGGTCAACAAGTGATAACTGTTCACCAGATCCACATGTGTTTACCAGGCACACATAGTCCATACCATATGTGTTTGGTTAGTGAAGCTTACAGATTTACATTTGGCGCTATGCTCCAGCTATTTGGATTTGAGATAAAATGTTTCATATTAGGTGACAGTATATAATGTCACCTTTTATTTGAGGATATTTTCATACATATCTGTGTTACTGTTTAGAAATGAAATCACTTTATGTATCTAGTTCTCCCATTTGTATATGTCGTAATAATTTGGACATATTCACTTATATTGTATTAAAGTAGTCATAAGTTTAGTATTTGGTCCCATATTCCTTACCTGCAGTGATTACATCAAGCTTGGGATTCTACAAACTTGTTGAATACATTTGCAGTTTGTCTTGGTTGTGTTTTAGATGATGTTTTTCCCAATAGAAACTGAATGGTGAATAATGTCCTGTCATTTTGGAGTCACTTCACTTGTATTGTCAGTAAGAATAGAAGATGTTTCTGAACACTTCTACATTCATGTGGATGCTACCATGATTATGAATAATCATGAATGAATCGTGAATGATGATGAATGAGAAAGTTACAGAGGAACAAGGATCATACCCCCTCTGTTATTGGTAATGGTGAGAGTTTAGCATGTTTTGTTGTAGCCTCTGTAACTTTCTCACTCATTATTATTCATGATTCATTCATGATATTTCTTAATCATGGCATCATCATGATTCATTCAGTAGTGTTTAGAAATATGTTATCTACTCACTTAGACAGAAAATTACTCCAGTCATCATCCACCATTCAGTTACTATTGGGCAAAACATAACCCAAAACACAACCAAAACAAACTGCAAAAGAAAAACTACTAAACTTTTGACTACTTTAATGCACTATAAGTGAATTGGTCAGAATACTTTTGACTTCTTCAAATAGGGGGACTAGATACATAAAGTGCTTTCAATTCTAAACGGTGAAACAGATATGTATTAAAATACCCTCAAATAAAAGGTGACATTATATACTGTCACCTTATATGAAACATTTGATCTCAAATCCACAATGCTGGAGTATAGAGCCACATTTAAAATGTTAGCTTCACTGTCAAATAGATAAGGTGTGGACTGTATACTCAATACAATCTAAATCTGATACCTCACTGTCTGTCTTTTGACTGATACTGCTTTTTAAACTGCTCTGGTCAGAACTCAAATATTCGTACTATACATTTTTCTCTCTACACACAATATTATGATTTTTTCTTATAATGATATATATATATATGGCAGGTTTCAGGACGCTGGTATAAATGAAAATGTAGAAAAAATATACTGCCACTATTTTCACCACCAAAGAATACCAGTGTGGTTTTAATATGATTTGACTCTTTGCAGGCTGTCAGGCTGTCTAGTCACAGAGGAAGGCTGTGCTTCTCTGGTCTCAGCTCTGAAGTCAAACCCCTCACACCTGAGAGAGCTGGATCTGAGTAACAATGACCTGAAGGATTCAGGAGTGAAGCTGCTCTCTGCTGGACTGGGGGATCCACACTGTAAACTGGAGACTCTGAGGTCAGTATTCCTGTAGTTGGTCAACAAGTGATAACTGTTCACCAGATCCACATGTGTTTACCAGGCACACATAGTCCATACCATATGTGTTTGGTTAGTGAAGCTTACAGATTTACATTTGGCGCTATGCTCCAGCTATTTGGATTTGAGATAAAATGTTTCATATTAGGTGACAGTATATAATGTCACCTTTTATTTGAGGATATTTTCATACATATCTGTGTTACTGTTTAGAAATGAAATCACTTTATGTATCTAGTTCTCCCATTTGTATATGTCGTAATAATTTGGACATATTCACTTATATTGTATTAAAGTAGTCATAAGTTTAGTATTTGGTCCCATATTCCTTACCTGCAGTGATTACATCAAGCTTGGGATTCTACAAACTTGTTGAATACATTTGCAGTTTGTCTTGGTTGTGTTTTAGATGATGTTTTTCCCAATAGAAACTGAATGGTGAATAATGTCCTGTCATTTTGGAGTCACTTCACTTGTATTGTCAGTAAGAATAGAAGATGTTTCTGAACACTTCTACATTCATGTGGATGCTACCATGATTATGAATAATCATGAATGAATCATGAATGATGATGAATGAGAAAGTTACAGAGGAACAAGGATCAAACCCCCTCTGTTATTGGTAATGGTGAGAGGTTAGCATGTTTTGTTGTAGCCTCTGTAACTTTCTCACTCATTATTATTCATAATTCATTCATGATTTTTCTTGATCATGGCATCATCAGGATTAATTTAGTAGTGTTTAGAAACATGTTATCTACTCACTAAGACAGAAAATTACTCCAGTCATCATCCACCATTCAGTTACTATTGGGCAAAACATAACCCAAAACACAACCAAAACAAACTGCAAATGCAACCAACGAGTTTGGAACAAAATGCTAAACTTTGAACTACTTTAATACACTATAAGTGAATTGGTCAGAATACTTATGACTTCTTCAAAATGGGGGACTAGATACATAAAGTGCTTTCATTTCTAAACGGTGAAACAGATATGTATGAAAATACCCTCAAATAAAAGGTGACATTATATACTGTCACCTCATATGAAACATTTGATCTCAAATCCAAAATGTTGGAGTACAGAGCCACATTTAAAATGTTAGCTTCACTGTCAAAATAGATATGGTGTGGACTGTATACTCAATACAATCTAAATCTGATACCTCACTGTCTGTCTTTTGACTGATACTGCTTTTTAAACTGCTCTGGTCAGAACTCAAATATTCGTACTATACATTTTTCTCTCTACACACAATATTATGATTTTTTCTTATAATGATATATATATATATGGCAGGTTTCAGGACGCTGGTATAAATGAAAATGTAGAAAAAATATACTGCCACTATTTTCACCACCAAAGAATACCAGTGTGGTTTTAATATGATTTGACTCTTTGCAGGCTGTCAGGCTGTCTAGTCACAGAGGAAGGCTGTGCTGCTCTGGTCTCAGCTCTGAACTCAAACCCCTCACACCTGAGAGAGCTGGACCTGAGTAACAATGACCTGAAGGATTCAGGAGTGAAGCTGCTCTCTGCTGGACTGGGGAATCCCCACTGTAAACTGGAGACTCTGAGGTCAGTATTCCTGTAGTTGGTCAACAAGTGATAACTGTTCACCAGATCCACATGTGTTTACCAGGCACACATAGTCCACACCATATGTGTTTGGACAGTGAAGCTTACAGTTTTACATTTGGTGCTATGCTCCAGCAATTTAGATTTGAGATCAAATGTTTCATATTAGGTGACAGTATATAATGTCACCTTTTATTTGAGGATATTTTCATACATATCTGTGTAACTGTTTAGAAATGAAAGCACTTTATGTGTCTAGTTCTCCCATTTGAAAAAGTCGTAATAATTTGGACATATTCACTTATATTGTATTAAAGTAGTCATAAGTTTAGTATTTGGTCCCATATTCCTTACCTGCAGTGATTACATCAAGCTTGTGATTCTACAAACTTGTTGAATACATTTGCAGTTTGTTTTGGTTGTGTTTTGGATGATGTTTTTCCCAATAGAAACTAAATGGTGAATAATGTCCTGTCATTTTGGAGTCACTTCACTTGTATTGTCAGTAAGAATAGAAGATGTTTCTGAACACTTCTACATTCATGTGGATGCTACCATGATTATGAATAACCATGAATGAATTGTGAATGATGATGAATGAGAAAGTTACAGAGGAACAAAGATCATACCCCCTCTGTTATTGGTAATGGTGAGAGGTTAGCATGTTTTGTTGTAGCCTCTGTAACTTTCTCACTCATTATTATTCATAATTCATTCATGATTTTTCTTGATCATGGCATCATCAGGATTAATTTAGTAGTGTTTAGAAACATGTTATCTACTCACTAAGACAGAAAATTACTCCAGTCATCATCCACCATTCAGTTACTATTGGACAAAACATAACCCAAAACACAACCAAAACAAACTGCAAATGCAACCAACGAGTTTGGAACAAAATGCTAAACTTTGAACTACTTTAATACACTATAAGTGAATTGGTCAGAATACTTATGACTTCTTCAAAATGGGGGACTAGATACATAAAGTGCTTTCATTTCTAAACGGTGAAACAGATATGTATGAAAATACCCTCAAATAAAAGGTGACATTATATACTGTCACCTCATATGAAACATTTGATCTCAAATCCAAAATGTTGGAGTACAGAGCCACATTTAAAATGTTAGCTTCACTGTCAAAATAGATATGGTGTGGACTGTATACTCAATACAATCTAAATCTGATACCTCACTGTCTGTCTTTTGACTGATACTGCTTTTTAAACTGCTCTGGTCAGTCAACTCAAATATTTGTACTATACATTTTTCTATCTACAAGCAATATTATGATTTTTTCTAATAATAATATATATATGGCAGGTTTCAGGACACTGGTATGAATGAAAAAATATACTGCCACTATTTTCACCACCAAAGAATAGCAGTGTGGTTTTAATATGATTTGACTCTTTGCAGGCTGTCAGGCTGTCTAGTCACAGAGGAAGGCTGTGCTTCTCTGGTCTCAGCTCTGAAGTCAAACCCCTTACACCTGAGAGATCTGGATCTGAGTAACAATGACCTGAAGGATTCAGGAGTGAAGCTGCTCTCTGCTGGACTGGGGAATCCCCACTGTAAACTGGAGACTCTGAGGTCAGTATTCCTGTAGTTGGTCAACAAGTGATAACTGTTCACCAGATCCACATGTGTTTACCAGGCACACATAGTCCACACCATATGTGTTTGGACAGTGAAGCTTACAGTTTTACATTTGGTGCTATGCTCCAGCATTTTGGATTTGAGATAGAATGTTTCATATTAGGCAACAGTATATAATGTTACCTTTTATTTGAGAGTATTTTCATACATATATGTGTTAATGTTTAGAAATGAAATCACTTTATGTGTCTAGTGCTCCCATTTGAAAAAGTCGTAATAATTTGGACATAGTCACTTATATTGTAGTAAAGTAGTCATAAATTTAGTATTTGGTCCCATATTCCTTACCCACAGTGATTACATCAAGCTTGTGATTCTACAAACTTGTTGAATACATTTGCAGTTTGTCTTGGTTGTGTTTTGGATGATGTTTTTCCCAATAGAAACTGAATGGTGAATAATGTCCTGTCATTTTGGAGTCACTTCACTTGTATTGTCAGTAAGAATAGAATATGTTTCTGAACACTTCTATATTCATGTGGATGCTACCATGATTATGAATAATCATTAATGAATCGTGAATGATGATGAATGAGAAAGTTACTGAGGAACAAGGATCATACCCCCTCTGTTATTGGTAATGGTGAGAGGTTAGCATGTTTTGTTGTAGCCTCTGTAACTTTCTCACTCATTATTATTCATGATTCATTCATGATTTTTCTTAATCATGGCATCATCAGGATTAATTTAGTAATGTTTAGAAACATGTTATCTACTCACTTAGACAGAAAATTACTCCAGTCATCATCCACCATTCAGTTACTATTGGACAAAACATAACCCAAAACACAACCAAAACAAACTGCAAATGCAACCAACGAGTTTGGGACCAAATACTCAACTTTTGAATACTTTAATACACTGTAAGTGAAATGGTCAGAATACGTTTGACTTCTTCAAAGTGGGGGACTAGATACATAAAGTGCTTTCATTTCTAAATGGTGAAACAGATATGTATTAAAATACCCTCAAATAAAAGGTGACATTATATACTGTCACCTCATATGAAACATTTGATCTCAAATCCAAAATGTTGGAGTATAGAGCCACATTTAAAATGTTAGCTTCACTGTCAAAATAGATATGGTGTGGACTGTATACTCAATACAATCTAAATCTGATACCTCACTGTCTTTCTTTTGACTGATACTGCTTTTTAAACTGCTCTGGTCAGTCTACTCAAATATTTGTACTATAAATGTTTCTATCGACGAGCAATACTTTGATAATTTGTCATTTCTAATAATGATACATTCATTTATGAACAGATATGGCAGGTTTCAGGACACTGATGTATCTGAATATGTTGAAAAAATATACTGCCACTATTTTCACCACCAAAGAATAGCAGTGTGGTTTTAATATGATTTTTCTCTTTCCAGGATGTCAGGCTGTCGAATTACAGTGGGAGATTGTGCTTCTCTGGAATCAGCTATGGAGTCAAACCCCTCACACCTGAGAGAGCTGGACCTGAGTAACAATGACCTGAAGGATTCAGGAGTGAAGCTGCTCTCTGCTGGACTGGGGAATCCCCACTGAAAACTGGAGACTCTGAGGTCAGTATTCCTGTAGTTGGTCAACTAGTGATAACTGTTCACCAGATCCACATGTGTTTACCAGGTACACATAGTCCACACCATATGTGTTTGGACAGTGAAGCTTACTGTTTTACATTTGGTGCTATGCTCCAGCATTTTGGATTTGAGATATAATGTTTCATATTAGGCAACAGTACAGAATGTCACCTTTTATTTGAGGGTATTCATACATATCTGTGTTACTGTTTGGAAATGAAAGCACTTTATGTGTCTAGTTCTCCTATTTGAAAAAGTTGTAATAATTTGGACATAGTCACTTATATTGTATTAAAGTAGTCATAAGTTTAGTATTTGGTCCCATATTCCTTACCTGCAGTGATTACATCAAGCTTGTGATTCTACAAACTTGTTGAATACATTTGCAGTTTTGTCTTGGTTGTGTTTTGGATTATGTTTTTCCCAATAGAAACTGAATGGTGAATAATGTCCTGTCATTTTGGAGTCACTTCACTTGTATTGTCAGTAAGAATAGAATATGTTTCTGAACACTTCTATATTCATGTGGATGCTACCATGATTATGAATAATCATTAATGAATCGTGAATGATGATGAATGAGAAAGTTACTGAGGAACAAGGATCATACCCCCTCTGTTATTGGTAATGGTGAGAGGTTAGCATGTTTTGTTGTAGCCTCTGTAACTTTCTCACTCATTATTATTCATGATTCATTCATGATTTTTCTTAATCATGGCATCATCAGGATTAATTTAGTAATGTTTAGAAACATGTTATCTACTCACTTAGACAGAAAATTACTCCAGTCATCATCCACCATTCAGTTACTATTGGACAAAACATAACCCAAAACACAACCAAAACAAACTGCAAATGTAACCAACGAGTTTGTGACCAAATACTCAACTTTTGACTACTTTAATACACTATAAGTGAATTGGTCAGAATACTTATGACTTCTTCAAATAGGGGGACTAGATACATAAAGTGGTTTCATTTAAAAATGGTGAAACAGATATGTATTAAAATACCCTCAAATAAAAGGTGACATTATATACTGTCACCTCATATGAAACATTTGATCTCAAATCCAAAATGCTGGAGTATAGAGCCAAATTTAAAATGTTAGCTTCACTGTCAAAATAGATATAGTGTGGACTGTATACTCAATACAATCTAAATCTGATACCTCACTGTCTGTCTTTTGACTGATACTGCTTTTAAACTGCTCTGGTCAGTCTACTCAAATATTCGTACTATACATTTTCTCTACACACAATATTATATGATTTTTTCTAATAATGATATATATATATTTTTTTTCCCACCTTTATTTAACCAGGTAAGCCAGTTGAGAACAAGTTCTCATTTACAACTGCGACCTGGCCAAGATAAAGCAAAGCAGTGCGATAAAAACAACAACACAGAGTTACATATGGGGTAAAAAAAAACAAAAAGTCAAAAATACAACAGAAAATATATATACAGTGTGTGCAAATGTAGCAAGTTATGGAGGTAAGGCAATAAATAGGCTATAGTGCAAAATAATTACAATAGTTTTAACACTGGAATGCTAGATGTGCAAGAGATTATGTGCAAATAGAGATACTGGGGTGCAAAAGAGCAAAATAAATAACAATATAGGGATGAGGTAGTTGGGTGGGCTAATTTCAGATGGGCCGTGTACAGGTGCAGTGATCGGTAAGGTGCTCTGACAACTGATGCTTAAAGTTATTGAGGGAGATAAGAGTCTC
The DNA here is from genome assembly GCF_020615455.1 of Coregonus clupeaformis. Taxonomy (NCBI): domain Eukaryota; kingdom Metazoa; phylum Chordata; class Actinopteri; order Salmoniformes; family Salmonidae; genus Coregonus; species Coregonus clupeaformis. The sequence goes on from NW_025533652.1 coordinate 63,707, forward strand.
CAGCTTCAGAGATTTTTGCAATTCGTTCCAGTCATTGGCAGCAGAGAACTGGAAGGAATGGCGGCCAAAGGAGGTTTTGGCTTTGGGAATGACCAGTGAGATATACCTGCTGGAGCGCAGACTACGGGTGGGTGCTGCTATGGTGACCAATGAGCTAAGATAAGGCGGGGATTTGCCTAGCAGTGATTTATAGATGGCCTGGAGCCAGTGGGTTTGACGACGAACATGTAGTGAGGACCAGCCTACAAGAGCGTACAGGTCACAGTGGTGGGTATTATATGGGGCTTTGGTGACAAAACGGATGGCACTGTGATAGACTACATCCAATTTGCTGAGTAGAGTGTTGGAGGCTATTTTGTAAATGACATCGCCGAAGTCAAGGATCGGTAGGATAGTCAGTTTTACGAGGGCATGTTTGGCAGCATGAGTGAAGGAGGCTTTGTTGCGAAATAGGGAAGCCGATTCTAGATTTAACTTTGGATTGGAGATTCTTTATGTGAGTCTGGAAGGAGAGTTTACAGTCTAACCAGACACCTAGGTATTTGTAGTTGTCCACATACTCTAGGTCAGACCCGTCGAGAGTGGTGATTCTAGTCGGGTGGGCGGGTGCCAGCAGCGTTCGATTGAAAAGCATGCATTTAGTTTTACTAGTGTTTAAGAGCAGTTGGAGGCTACTGAAGGAGTGTTGTATGGCATTGAAGCTCGTTTGGAGGTTTGTTAACACAGTGTCCAATGAAGGGCCAGATGTATACAAAATGGTGTCGTCTGCGTAGAGGTGGATCTGAGAGTCACCAGCAGCAAGAGCGACATCATTGATATACACAGAGAAAAGTGTCGGCCCAAGATTTGAACCCTGTGGCACCCCCATAGAGACTGCCATAGGTCCAGACAACAGGCCCTCCGATTTGACACACTGAACTCTATCTGAGAAGTAGTTGGTGAACCAGGCGAGGCAGTCATTTGAGAAACCAAGGCTATTTAGTCTGCCAATAAGAATGCGGTGGTTGACAGAGTCGAAAGCCTTGGCCAGGTCGATGAAGACGGCTGCACAGTACTGTCTATTATCAATCGCGGTTATATTGCGCAGTGGCAGTATTGTAGCCTATGTGGTTGATCCGAAATCATGAACTCCTGAGTGGCGCAGTGGTCTAAGGCACTGCATCGCAGTGCTAACTGTGCCACTAGAGATCCTGGTTGGAATCCAGGCTCTGTCGCAGCCGGCTGCGACCGGGAGACTCATGTGCGGCGCACAATTGGCCCAGCGTCGTCTAGGGTAGGGGAGGGAATGGCCGGCAGGGATGTAGCTCAGTTGATAGAGCATGGCGTTTGCAACGCCAGGGTTGTGGGTTCGATTCCCACGGGGGGCCAGTATAAAAAGAATATGTAATCACTAACTGTAAGTCGCTCTGGATAAGAGCGTCTGCTAAATGACTAAAATGTAAATGTAATAATATCTTTTAGGACCTTGAGCGTGGCTGAAGTGCACCCATGACCAGCTCGGAAACCGGATTGCATAGCGGAGAAGGTACGGTGGTATTCGAAATGGTCGGTGATCTGTTTGTTAACTTGGCTTTCAAATACTTTCAAAAGGCAGGGCAGGATGGATATAGGTCTGTAGCAGTTTGGATCTAGAGTGTCACCCCCTTTGAAGAGGGGGATGACCGCGGCAGCTTTCAATCTCTGGGGATCTCAGACGTTATGAAAGAGAGGTTGAACAGACTAGTAATAGGGTTTGCGACAATTTCGCGGCTAGTTTTAGAAAGAAAGGGTCCAGATTGTCTAGCCCAGCTGATTTGTAGGGGTCCAGATTTTGCAGCTCTTTCAAAACGTCAGCTGTCTGAATTTGTGTGAAGGAGAAGCGGGGGGGGGGGCATGGGCAAGTTGCAGCGGAGGGTGCAGAGTTGGTGGCCGGGTTAGTGGTAGCCAGATGGAATGCATGGCCAGCTGTAGCAAAATGCTTGTTGAAATTCTCGATTATTGTAGATTTATCGGTGGTGATAGTGTTTCCTAGCCTCAGTGCAGTGGGCAACTGGGAGGAAGTGCTCTTATTCTCCATGGACTTTACAGTGTCCCAAAACTTTTTGGAGTTAGTGCTACAGGATGCAAATTTCTGTTTGAAAAAGTTAGCCTTTGCTTTTCTGACTGCTTGTGTATATTGATTCCTAACTTCCCTGAAACGTTGCATATCGCGGGGGCTATTTGATGCTAATGCTGTACGCCACAGGATGTTTTTGTGCTGGTCAAGGGCAGTCAAGTCTGAGGAGAACCAGGGGCTATATCGGTTCTTAGTTCTGTATTTTTTGAATGGGGCATGTTTATTTAAGATTGAGAGGAAATTACTTTTAAGGAACAACCAGACATCCTCTACTGACGGAATGAGATCTATATCCATCCAGGATACCTGGGCCAGGTCAATTAGGAAGGCCTGCTCGCTAAAGTGTTTTAGGGAGCGTTTGACAGTGATGAGGGGTGGTCGTTTGACCGCCGGACCCGTTACGGACGCAGGCAATAAGGCAGTGATCGCTGAGATCCTGGTTGAAGACAGCTGAGGTGTATTTAGAGGGTATGTTAGTCAGGATGATATCTATGAGGGTACCCATGTTTACGGATTTAGGGTTGTACCTGGTAGGTTCGTTGATAATTTGCGTGAGGTTGAGGGCATCTAGTTTGGATTGTAGGATGGCCGGGGTATTAAGCATATCCCAATTTAGGTCACCAAGCAGTACGAACTCTGAGGATAAATGGGGGCAATCAATTCACAAATGGTGTCCAGGGCACAGCTGGGGGCTGAGGGGGTCTGTAGCAAGCGGCAACAGTGAGAGACTTATTTCTGGAAAGGTGGATTTTTAGAAGTAGAAGCTCAAACTGTTTGGGCACGGACCTGGATAGTATGATAGAGCTCTGCAGGCTATCTCTACAGTAGATTGCAACTCCACCCCCTTTGGCAGTTCTATCTAGACGGAAAATGTTATAGTTGGGGATGGAAATTTCAGAATTTTTGGTGGCCTTCCTGAGCCAGGATTCAGACACTGCTAGAACATCAGGGTTGGTGGAGTGTGCTAACGCAGTGAATAACTCAAACTTAGGAAGTAGACTTCTGATATTTCCGTGCAAGAAACCAAGACTTTTGCGATTACAGAAGTCAGCAATTGATAGTGCCTGGCGAGTAGGAGTGATACTGAGGGCTGCAGGGCCTGGGTTAGCCTCTACATCACCAGAGGAACAGAGGAGGACTAGAATAAGGATACGGCTAAAGGCTTTAAGAACTGGTCTTCTAGTGCGTTGGGTACATAGAATAAAGGGGGCAGATTTCTGGGTGTTGTAGAAAAGATTCAGGGCATTATGTACAGACAAGGATATGGAAGGATATGAGTAAAGTGGAGGTAAACCTAAGCGTTGGGTAACAATGAAAGAGATAGTATCGCTAGAGGCAACAATTGAGTCGGTCTCCGCGTGTATGGGGGGTGGGACAAAGGAGCTATCTAAGGCAGGTTTAGCTGGGCTGGGGGATCTACAGTGAAATAGTACAATTAGAAATAACCGAAACAACAATAATAAGCTAACCATGTTTGGGCTGAGGCTAAACATAAACAGGATGTAGTACCGTAAAAGGGAACAGTCCAGCAGACATCAGCTGCTAAAGCACTAGCGAGTAAGAGGCCACGGCTAGCGTGTGCTAGCGGGCCGGGGCTAGCAGATGGAATCTTCGTGGTCGACGTCGCAGACCAGTCGTGTAGGATCGGCGGGGCTCCGTGTCAACACTAGGTGGTCCCGTCCGGTTGACAGAGAGGTAGATAGCCGGGAGATGGGCCTAGCTCAGGATGATTAGCCAGACCACAGCGTCCGTTTTGTTGTAGCTAGCTGGTAGCGATGAATCCGGAGTTAAAGGTCCAGTGATTCAGTGATTCCGGCGGAAAACTGATATGTTCTGGGTCGATAACGCGCTGTGCGGACTGGCCGAATATCCGGTGATTAATATCCAGTGATTAAATTAATTCCGCAGAAAAAAATCCAATGTTCTGGGTGAAATAATGCTAACTGTGGCTAATAGCAAGTAGCTAGTTAGCTGGCTAGCTAGTTTCAACTGGAGATTCTAGATAAAAGGTAAGTCAATAATAGAATCCGTTCCACATAGAGTGAGGCGGGTTGCAGGAAAGTATATTTTGTAGAAGGATGAAAAGTCTGATAGGGAAATATGTACGAAAAATACAACAAAAACAGGGTATTTACAGGCTATTTACAGACACACGACAAAAACAGAACTGCACTACTTCGCCATCTTGGATTTTGGATTTCGCCATCTTGGATATATATGGCAGGTTTCAGGACACTGGTATAAATGAAAATGTTGAAAAAATATACTGCCACTTTTTTCACCACCAAAGAATAGCAGTGTGATTTTAATATGATTTGACTCTTTGCAGGCTGTCAGGCTGTCTAGTCACAGAGGAAGGCTGTGCTTCTCTGGTCTCAGCTCTGAAGTCAAACCCCTCACACCTGAGAGAGCTGGACCTGAGTAACAATGACCTGAAGGATTCAGGAGTGGAGCTGCTCTCTGCTGGACTGGGGAATCCCCACTGTAAACTGGAGACTCTGAGGTCAGTATTCCTGTAGTTGGTCAACAAGTGATAACTGTTCACCAGATCCACATGTGTTTACCAGGCACACATAGTCCACACCATATGTATTTGGACAGTGAAGCTTACAGTTTTAAATGTGGTGCTATGCTCCAGCATTTTGGATTTGAGATATAATGTTTCATATTAGGCAACAGTACAGAATGTCACCTTTTATTTGAGGGTATTGTCATACATATCTGATTTACTGTTTAGAAATGAAAGCACTTTATGTGTCTAGTTCTCCCATTTGAAAAAGTCATAATAATTTGGACATATTCACTTATATTTAGGGGTGTAACGATTCGTTTTATCAACGATTCGATTTGTATCACGATTCGTGGTTGTCGATACGATTCAAGGACGATATTGGTTCATTTAGAACGATACGATCCGAAACGATTCATTGACTTGAAATCGATTCAGTAACCTTTTAGCCAAAAATTCAACCAGTGTGACTGAAATAAATACCTGGATACTGGACAGTGCAGGTGAAGTTTCCTAGATTCCTGTTTCTTGTAAGGACCGCAATGGTGGCTTGATAATTTCTCGCTCGTCGGCTTCTCCTCTGTCGTCCGCCATGCTATGTTTTGTTGTCTTTGCGCCTTTGCGCTGCTGCTGGCGTGGGGCGATGACGTCACGGATAGGCAGACTGAATCGAGTAATGTTTAAAGCCTTTATCATTAAATGTGCTAAGAAAAAACATCCATATAAAGTCTGACGTGCTTAAATCCAATGGGTTATTTCCTAGTATCGATACAATCCATTTATTACATTTTAAAACGATGTTAGATCGATATATGTTGTCCAAAAGGCCAACTCGCCGAGCACAGATCGATGCAGTTGGATCATAGGAATATAAATCGATACATCGATGTAGTAGATGGATCGTTACACCCCTACTTATATTGTATTAAAGTAGTCATAAGTTTAGTATTTGGTCCCATATTCCTTACCTGCAGTGATTATATCAAGCTTGTGATTCTACAAACTTGTTGAATACATTTGCAGTTTGTCTTGGTTGTGTTTTGGATGATGTTTTTCCCAATAGAAACTGAATGGTGAATAATGTCCTGTCATTTTGGAGTCACTTCACTTGTATTGTCAGTAAGAATAGAAGATGTTTCTGAACACTTCTACATTCATGTGGATGATACCATGATTATGAATAATCATGAATAAATCGTGAATGATGATGAATGAGAAAGTTACAGAGGAACAAGGATCATACCCCCTCTGTTATTGGTAATGGTGAGAGGTTATCATGTTTTGTTGTAGCCTCTGTAACTTTCTCACTCATTATAATTCATGATTCATTCATGATTCATTCATGATTTTTCTTAATCATGGCATCATCAGGATTAATTTAGTAGTGTTTAGAAACATGTTATCTAACCCACTTAGACAGAAAATTACTCCAGTCATCATCCACCATTCAGTTACTGTTGGGCAAAACATAACCCAAAACACAACCAAAACAAACTGCAAATGTAACCAACGAGTTTGGGACCAAATACTCAACTTTTGACTACTTTAATACACTATAAGTGAATTGGTCAGAATACTTATGACTTCTTCAAATGGGGGGACTAGATACATAAAGTGCTTTGATTTCTAAACGGTGAAACAGATATGTATTCAAATACCCTAAAATAAAAGGTGACATTATTTACTGTCA